>NC_091380.1:1788344-1820844 GCF_038502225.1 Cherax quadricarinatus
TGGTGGTGATGGTGGTACCCTAACACCAGGAGTCTGGGGACTAGGGTTGGGGGGTAGTAGTGGTGGTGATGGTGGTAACCTAACACCAGGAGTCTGGGGACTAGGGTTGGGGGGGGTAGTAGTGGTGGTGATGGTGGTAACCTAACACCAGGAGTCTGGGGACTAGGGTTGGGGGGGTAGTAGTGGTGGTGATGGTGGTAGCCTAACACCAGGAGTCTGGGGGCTAGGGTTGGGGGGGTAGTAGTGGTGGTGATGGTGGTAACCTAACACCAGGAGTCTGGGGGCTAGGGGTAGGGGGGTAGTAGTGGTGGTGATGGTGGTAGCCTAACATCAGGAGTCTGGGGACTAGGGTTGGGGGCTAGTAGTGGTGGTGATGGTGGTAGCCTAACACCAGGAGTCTGGGGACTAGGGTTGGGGGGGTAGTAGTGGTGGTGATGGTGGTAGCCTAACACCAGGAGTCTGGGGACTAGGGTTGGGGGGGTAGTAGTGGTGGTGATGGTGGTAGCCTAACACCAGGAGTCTGGGGACTAGGGTTGGGGGGGGTAGTAGTGGTGGTGATGGTGGTAGCCTAAGACCAGGAATCTGGTGGCTAGGGTTGGGGGGTAGTAGTGGTGGTGACAGTGGTAGCCTAACACCAGGAGTCTGGGGACTAGGGGTGGGGGGATTAGTGGTGGTGGTGGTGGTAGCCTAACACCAGGAGTCTGAGGACTAGCGTTGGGGGGGGGGGTAGTAGTGTTGGTGATGGTGGTAGCCTAACACCAGGAGTCTGGGGACTAGGGTTGGGGGGGTAGTAGTGGTGGTGATGGTGGTAGCCTAACACCAGGAGTCTGGGGACTAGGGTTGGGGGGTAGTAGTGGTGGTGATGGTGGTACCCTAACACCAGGAGTCTGGGGACTAGGGTGGGGGGGACGTAGTGGTGGTGATGGTGGCATCCTAACACCAGGAGTCTGGGGACTCGGGTTGGGGGGGTAGTAGGGGTGGTGATGGTGGTAGCCTAACACCAGGAGTCTGGGGGCTAGGGTTGGGGGGGTAGTAGTGGTGGTGATGGTGGTAACCTAACACCAGGAGTCTGGGGGCTAGGGTTAGGGGGGTAGTAGTGGTGGTGATGGTGGTAGCCTAACATCAGGAGTCTGGGGACTAGGGTTGGGGGCTAGTAGTGGTGGTGATGGTGGTAGCCTAACACCAGGAGTCTGGGGACTAGGGTTGGGGGGGGAGTAGTGGTGGGGATGGTGGTCGCCTAACACCAGGAGTCTGGGGACTAGGGTTGGGGGGGTAGTAGTGGTGGTGATGGTTGTAGCCTAACACCAGGAGTCTGGGGACTAGGGTTGGGGGGGTAGTAGTGGTGGTGATGGTGGTAGCCTAAGACCAGGAATCTGGTGGCTAGGGTTGGGGGGTAGTAGTGGTGGTGACAGTGGTAGCCTAACACCAGGAGTCTGGGGACTAGGGGTGGGGGTAGTGGTGGTGGTGGTGGTGGTAGCCTAACACCAGGAGTCTGGGGACTAGGGTTGGGGGGGTAGTAGTGATGGTGATGGTGGTACCCTAACACCAGGAGTCTGGGGACTAGGGTTGGGGGGGTAGTAGTGGTGGTGATGGTGGTAACCTAACACCCGGAGTCTGGGGACTCGGGTTGGGGGGGGTAGTAGTGGTGGTGATGGTGGTAACCTAACACCAGGAGTCTGGGGACTAGGGTTGGGGGGAAGTAGTAGTGGTGATGGTGGTAACGTAACACCAGGAGTCTGGGGACTAGGGTTGGGGGGGTAGTAGTGGTGGTGATGGTGGTAACCTAACACCAGGAGTCTGGGGACTAGGGTTGGGGGGAAGTAGTGGTGGTGATGGTGGTAACCTAACACCAGGAGTCTGGGGACTAGGGTTGGGGGGGTAGTAGTGATGGTGATGGTGGTAGCCTAACACCAGGAGTCTGGGGACTAGGGTTGGGGGGGTAGTAGTGGTGGTGATGGTGGTAGCCTAACACCAGGAGTCTGGGGACTAGGGTTGGGGGGTAGTAGTGGTGGTGATGGTGGTACCCTAACACCAGGAGTCTGGGGACTAGCTTGTGGCTATGAAGGAACATTAGATACACTCAACCTTGTGCTGTTGGGCAGGTGGTGGTATGTACGTTCATTCAGGTACGACTACACTTATACACTTACATAAATAGCAGCATAATAATGCTAATGTTTTTTAAGTACGTGTACAAGGTATACAAGTACACGTACAAAGTATACAAGCACATGTACTAGGTATACAAGTACAAGGTATACAAGTATACCTTTAAGTACATGTACAAGGTATACAAGTACATGTACAAGGTATACAAGTACACGTACAAGGTATACAAGTACATGTACAGGGTATACAAGTACATGTACAAGGTATACAAGTACATGTACAAGGTATACAAGTACATGTACAAGGTATACAAGAACATGTACAAGGTATACAAGTACATGTACAAGGTATACAAGTACATGTATAAGGTATACCAGTACATGTACAAGGTATACAAGTGCATGTACAAGGTATACAAGTGCATGTACAAGGTATACAAGTACATGTACAAGGTATACAAGTACATGTACAAGGTATACTAGCACATGTACTAGGTATACAAGTACATGTACTAGGTATACAAGAACATGTACAAGGTATACAAGTACATGTACAAGGTATACCAGTACATGTACAAGGTATACCAGTACATGTACAAGGTATACAAGTACATGTACAAGGTATACAGACCATAGCTGACATCAGTGGCATACTACTGTATAGAAAGTACCTTGTTATGTTGAGCATTTCGGACAAATTAGGTCAATTTTGTCCCAGGATGCGACCCACACCAGTCCACTAACACTCAAGAACCCATTTTATTGATGGACGAACATGGACAGCAGGTGACTTTAGGTAACACGTCCTGATGTTTCCACCAATGTGAGAGTGGAGGAGAGGGATGGTGGTGGTGGTCTTGGTGAGTGTGTGGAGGAGGAGAAAGAGAAGAGAAGACCTAGAGAGAGATGGAGGAAGAAATAGTGGTCTTGGTGAGTGTGGAGGGAGGGGGAGACATGGACAAGGGTGAGGGAGAGAGATAAGGTGGTGGAGGTCTTGGTGAGTGTGTGGAGGAGGAGAAAGAGAAGAGAAGACCTAGAGAGAGATGGAGGAAGAAATAGTGGTCTTGGTTAGTGTGGAGGGAGGGGGAGACATGAACAAGGGTGAGGGAGAGAGATAAGGTGGTGGAGGTCTTGGTGAATGTGGAAGAGCCAGAGTAGGAAGTGAAGGACTGTGATTGATAAAGTAGGACTGGAGAAAAAGATGGAAGACAAGAAAGATGGAAAGAGGAGGAGGAGGTGTTAAAGAGAGGGAGTAATGAGAAGATAGCAGAGTCCTATGATGAGATAAAGGAGAATAACAAGGTGTTTTTATAGAGGCTTCCAGTCTCAGCGTTTTATAATTACCAGGCTACCTGTTGGGACCTCTGGCATCTTTTAGGTCAGTCTTTCAATACTGACAGCGTAATATCGCAGTGATGGTTATTACTCTAACTTGGTGGGATAGTGTTTCTCATTGTGTTTTTCTATCTGATACTGGGAGTAGATTTTAGTTTTTTTGATACCTAGTTTTATTTTGAGTATTGTGTGTGTGTGTTTTGTAGTGCGTAGATCACTGAGTGATCTGCCAGGTTAAAGGACCAGTTAAACATTGTAAGAATAGTTCGCACAAGCAATGACTACTGTGGATCTGGTTGCTAATAAATGGACGCTGACCTGCACGTTCATCCCTGAGATGATGGTCCCCGACCTCGCCTCTGCTTGATAGCCCTCAGTTTGTCTCTTTATCAAATGGAAAGTACGAATTTTAACATTGGATTTTCTTCCCAAAGAGATCGTGTGACTAACCATGTGTCTAAGGAAACATGGGTGGACAAGACCGTAGACTACGTTGCTTGTAGTTGACAGTCAACGATGGTAGTCTGCGGTCAGCAGGGCTACCTTGTGATGGATCTACGACAAAGGTAGACGCTGGAGGGAGGGAGAGTGAGAGTCATCTAGTGATAAATAACATCTTTAGGGTGCACGGAAAGAGCTTAGTAATTTTGTGTCTCATGGGGGAGTCCTTTGCCGATTTGGTTTGTCGACCATGTTTTGTGTGGTGCTATGTTTGTTGGTAGTGACGTGTGGGAGGTGGGGGACGTTTGTGCGTGGGTGGTGGTGATATGCTGGTGAACATAGTGTTGCCGATGCTGGGTAGAGGTGGTGATATTGGCAATAAGTTAGTGGTGGTGGTGGTATATTGGAGGCGGTAGTGGCCAGAGGTTGTGTACGTTCTTCCTGCTTCTTCCTCTTCCTTTATTTCTTCACAGTTCTCGTGGTTTCAGTCTTGTTATTGTTGATGCGTGCGCGACACCACAATAAGAGTCGTCTCACACTATTACGTCCCACCGCCTCCTGATGTGCGCCTCACTACACTTACTGTGAACTATTCTGGAATTTAACATATGTGTACGACGCTATAGTGTCCGTTATATACTACTGCTGCCTCCTTTGGTGTCTGATACATACACATTTGAGGCTATAGTACTTGTTTCATATATTAATGATCAACTAGGCTGTGATGCCTATGTTGCACTAAGTGCTGCTAGCACGAACAGCCTCATTGATAAGGCTATTAACCTGGGGTTCTAGTCTGGGACCGAGTCATGGGGGTGATGACCCCCACGATGACTAACACAGATCATAGATTCCAGGAATCATCTCCACGTCCCGTGCTCAGACCAGTCCGAAATTATAAATTAAATGTTTGGGAAATTAATTAGAAGCACGTCTAGAGTAATGGGACCTGGAGATAGTTCTGGCAATAGTGAACTATAGTGGTAGCTTTCTGCTGTACTATCCTCGTCTCAAACACCTGAATAATACATGATAGTCTTTAAACTGTTAGGTAAGACACATATGCAACAGTTAGGTATCTTTATTTCGAAACGTTTCGCCTACACAGTAGGCTTGTTGTTAGGTAAGACACATATGCAACAGTTAGACAACTTTATTCCGAAACGTTTCGCCTACACAGTAGGCTTCTTCAGTCGAATACAGAAAGTAGGCAGGAACAGTAGAGATGTGAAGACGATGTAATCAGTCCATCACCCTTGTAGTCGTAGAATTTGAGGTTGTCAGTCCCTCGGCCTGGAGAAGTTCAGTTCCATAGTCAGGAACTATCTGAAGATCAAGCGACAGTGCGGAGACTTAAATACTGTCGGAAGGAGAGGTGCAGGGTAGTAGTAGTAGTGAGAATGTAGCCACTGAAAGGTCATGTCCCTCTCAGATCCAACACTTCTCACTTGAAAAGCTTGTCCAAGGTGTTTTCTGTACCAAGATGCCATGTGTTGCAGTGTCTGACAAGATGAACATCAAAATGGTATACAATACCGACAGGTTGTTACGTAAGACACATATGCAACAGTAGGCTTCTTCAGTCGAGTACAGAAAAGTTGATTGAAGCAGAAGATACTTGAAGACGATGTTTCATACTATGGAACAATGCTCTTCTCCAGACTGAGGGACTTACCACCTCAAAACTTTAAGGGTGATGGACTGATTACATCGTCTTCAAGTATCTTCTGCTTCTATCAACTTTTCTGTACTCGACTGAGGAAGCCTACTGTGTAGGCGAAACGTTTCGAAATAAAGATACCTAACTGTTGCATATGTGTCTTACCTAACAACCTGTCGGTATTTTATACCATTTTAATGTTCAGTCTTTAAACTACATAGTAGCACTTTGCACTCTGAGAGCCTTAGTGTGAATTCTAAAGTCCTCTGTAAACTGTACTGCCATATGTTGTTCTCTTAGATGAGACGTAAAACTAGCAGTTTACTTAGAGTAATGGGATATGAGAAAGCACTCTGAGGGTAATATCCACTACAGTATAATGGTAAGAGCGATGTATTTACGCTCATCTTTCAGTTTGGCCGCAATGTTATTTCAGTCGAGAAGGCGAGACGCGCACTTGCGTTGGTGTAATGTTTCGATAATGTGGTAGATAGTGTAGGCTGGGTGAAGGTACATACTGGTGTGGTTTAGAAAGACACGTAAGCAAACACTATAACATATTTGAACAATAAAATGGTATAAAATACCGACAGGTTGTTAGGTAAGACACATATGCGACAGTTAGGTATCTTTATTTCGAAACGTTTCGCCTACACAGTAGGCTTCTTCAGTCGAGTACAGAAAAGTTGATAGAAGCAGAAGATACTTGAAGACGATGTAATCAGTCCATCACCCTTAAAGTTTTGAGGTGGTCAGTCCCTCAGTCTGGAGAATAGCTTTGTTCCATAGTATGAAACAATATGGAGATGAAGTGACAGGATGGAGCTTTATATAGCGCCAAGAGGTGAGACGTAGGTCACTAGAAGAGGTAAGAACTCAGATGTTGAGAGGTCAGGTCCCTCTCAAATCCAGCCGTTCTCACTAGTGGAGGTTGTCGAAGTTGATTGCAGGTCTGTACCAAGATACCCTTGTGTTGCAGTGTCTGACAGATTGAACATTAAAATGGTATAAAATACCGACAGGTTGTTAGGTAAGACACATATGCAACAGTTAGGTATCTTTATTATGAAACGTTTCGCCTACACAGTAGGCTTCTTCAGTCGAGTACAGAAAAGTTGATAGAAGCAGAAGATACTTGAAGACGATGTAATCAGTCCATCACCCTTAAAGTTTTGAGGTGGTCAGTCCCTCAGTCTGGAGAATGTCACATTCTGCGGAATGTCACATTCAGGGTTTTAAATTGTTCCAAGTAGATAGAAGTATCGGGAAGGGGGGTGGGGTGGCATTGTATGTCCGTGATCGCTTGAACTGTTGCATAAAAACGGGTATTAAGTCTGAAGTAACACATACAGAGTCTGGGTAGAATTTTCAGAGGGGCATGAAAAATTGATTTTAGGTGTGATATACCGTCCCCCAAACTTAGATAGGGACCAAGGGAGACTACTATGGGAGGAAATTGTTAGGGCCACAAGACACGATAATGTAGTGATTCTAGAAGACTTTAACTTTAGTCATATTGATTGGAATTTCTTGACTGGGAATTTAGAATCATACGACTTCTTAGAAGTAGTTCAGGATTGTTTTTTGAAGCAGTTTGTGACAGAACCTACAAGGGGTAATAGCCTGCTTGACTTAGTTCTGGCAAACAATGAATCCCTTGTTAATAATTTAGAAATTTCAGAGGAACTCGGTGCTAGCGACCACAAATCAATTACATTTAGCATTGAATGGAAGTACGATAGTAGCGATAACTCAGTAACAGTCCCAGATTTTCGCTTAGCAGATTACGATGGGCTTAGAGAACACTTATCTGTTGACTGGGGTAACGAAGAGAGGTATCAATATGACAGTTTTCTGAACACTATACATGCTGCTCAAAGAACGTTTATCCCGTATAAAGAAATTAGATCAAATAGAAATGACCCAAAATGGATAAACAATAGACTGTAATATCTACTAGGGCATAAGAAAGGAATTTATTGGCGTATCAAAAGAGGTGAGGGTCATCTTATGAATCAGTATATTGACATTAAGAGGGACATTAAAAAGGGGATAAGAAAAGCTAAAAGGGACTATGAAATTAAAGTTGCTAGGGATTCTAAAACTAACCCAAGAAGTTTTTTCCAGGTCTATAGAACAAAAGTTAGAGATAAGATAGGTCCCCTTAAAAATAACTATGGGCATCTTACTGACAAAGAGAATGAAATGTGCTCGATTTTAAATAATTATTTTCTCCGTTTTTACACAGGAAGACACTAACAATATTCCAGTAATTAATTTTTATAGTGGGCCAGAAGAAGATAAATTATGTAACATCAGAATCACTAGTGAAATGGTTGTGAAGCAGATAGACAAACTGAAGCAAAATAAGTCACCGGGTCCTGATGAGTTTTTTTCAAGGGCTCTTATGGAATGCAAAATGGAACTCTGTGAACCATTAACTAATATTTTTAATTTATCTCTTCAAACAGGTGTAGTGTCTGATATGTGGAAGATGGCTAATGTAATTCCTATTTTTAAAACAGGGGACAAGTCGTTACCGTCAAATTACCGCCCAATAAGCCTGACCTCAATTGTAGGCAAATTACTAGTCTTGTAGATGAATGGTTCAGAGAACCGACATGTTGATAAATTAGACACATGTGCAACTCTTGGGTATCTTTATTGAGGAAACGTTTCGCCACACAGTGGCTTCATCAGTCCATACGTAAGAGAAACTTCAAGTTTCTCCTACGTATGGACTGATGAAGCCACTGTGTGGCGAAACGTTTCCTCAATAAAGATACCCAAGAGTTGCACATGTGTCTAATTTATCAAATTACTAGTCAATTATAGCTGAGATTATAAGAGGCCATCTCGATAAGCATAGCTTGACTAATGATACTCAGCATGGATTCACAAGAGGCCGGTCTTGTCTAACTAATTTATTAACTTTCTTCAGTAAAGCTTTTGAGGCTGTTGATCACGATAAAGAATTTGATATTATTTACTTAGATTTTAGTAAGGCTTTTGATAGAGTTCCGCACCAAAGACTGTTAAAGAAAGTGGCAGCTCATGGCATTGGGAGAAAAGTGCTCTCGTGGATCGAGTCATGGCTCACAGACAGGAAGCAGAGAGTGTCCATAAATGGGGTTAAATCCGAGTGGGGATCTGTAACAAGTGGCGTTCCACAGGGATCAGTCTTGGGCCCGTTGTTGTTTATAATATATATCAATGATCTTGATGAGGGAATTACTAGTGATATGAGCAAATTCGCCGATGACACAAAAATAGGTAGGATAATTGATTCAAACGTAGATGTTTGGGAACTTCAGGAGGATTTAAACAAACTCTATTCTTGGTCAGAAAAGTGGCAGATGCAGTTCAATGTAGATAAATGCAAGGTTCTGAAGCTCGGGAGTACCCATAACCCTAGTACTTATAAGTTAAATAATGTAGAACTTAGCCATACAGATTGCGAAAAGGACTTGAGGGTTATGGTGAGCAGCAACCTTAAACCAAGACAGCAATGCCTAAGCGTACGTAATAAGGCAAATAGATTACTGGGATTTATATCAAGAAGTGTAAGCAACAGAAGTCCAGAGGTCATACTGCAGCTTTATACATCATTAGTAAGGCCTCACCTAGATTATGCAGCTCAATTCTGGTCTCCATATTACAGAATGGACATAAATTCGTTAGAAAACATTCAGCGTAGGATGACTAAATTAATACATAGCATTAGAAATCTTCCTCATGAAGAAAGATTGAAGACTCTTAAGTTACATTCACTTGTTAGACGAAGAATGAGGGGAGACCTGATAGAAGTGTATAAATTAGACAAGTTTAGATTTAGAAAGGACATGGGAAAGTATTGGTTTGGAAATAGGGTAGTTGATGAGTGGAACAGTCTACCTAGTTGGGTTATTGAGGCTGGGACTTTGGTTGGTTTCAAATTTAGGTTGGATAAGTACATGAGTGGGAGGGGTTGGATTTGATTGGGACTTTCACATCAGAGCTTATTTCTTGGGTAGCATTGTGGGTTGGGTTGGGGGGGTGTTTTGCTGGTAGGATGGATTGTAAAGGACCTGCCTAGTATGGGCTAACAGGCCTGCTGCAGTGTTCCTCCTTTCTTATGTTCTTCTTGAATAACAGTGTTGCGTAACTTGTTGGAGATGATAATAAATTAGACACATGTACAACTCTTGGGTATCTTTATTGAGGAATAAAGATACCCAAGAGTTGTACATGTGTCTAATTTATCAACATGTCGGTTCTCTGAACCATTCATCTACAAACTTGTTGGAGATCTTTCTTTACGTGTCACTTCTCTCCCTCCTTGAATTCTTCCTTCTTGGTTTACCTTTAATGGTGGGTATACCTGCCCATGGTATAGGTATACTCCCCCTCACTCCTGTCTTTGTGATCACGATGAAGTACATACTTCCCAGACTGGTTCATTTGGCCTCTCCACCAAGCATGCTTACCAGCCAAAACATTTCCCTGCACATGCCTTTTTTCTCTTTTGTTGCTTCTCTTGTTCCTCCTCTTTTCCTCTTCTGCCTGTCTTCTCCCCCTCTGACAGTCACATCAGAGGGTCTTAGCTGTACTCGCAGGGGATGACGAAATACTAGAGGATTGTATTGTATATGCAGTGTCAAGTTCTCGCAACTCAACACTCTCTAACACTTGTCATTCCTAGTGTCTGTCCAACATTGATCTATTTGATTCATTATCTCTCTCTCTCTCTCTCTCTCTCTCTCTCTCTCTCTCTAATGGTAGATTTTCAGTCGTCATTGTTTGGCTTTCCATGTACTTATCCTGTCTTATCTACCTTTAGTTTAATCTCTTTCCTGTTCGTTTTCCCGGTCATCTTCCGCTCTTCCTGTTCATCTCTCTATTCATTTCTCTCTCCATGTTCATTTCCCTATTTCCCTGCTCATCTCTTCTCATTTTTCTTTTCCTCTTCATTTCTCCTCATTAAAATTTACTTGATTCTGAGAGGTGTAGCAGACAGTAATAAAGAGACAGGTGGAGAGCAAGCTTTACCAGGACTACGTGTGACTCTGTCCAGAGCTTTAGAGCCACGCTTTGTCTCAAATCTTGCTCTACATATGTTTTTTGCCCCCCCCTCTCATTTATCTTCGTGGTCATCTGTATACGTGTTTCTTCACCTCTTTGTTCTTATTCATCTTTGTGGCTCTCTGGCCCCGGGAGTAGTAAGACTCTCGAAACCCATCAAAGGTATATCTGACTTACTGTTTCTTCATCTGCTCCTGTTAATCTTCGTGGTTATCTGTGTCTTCTTACTCACCTCTGTTCCTCTTATCTTTCATTGTGTTACTGATCCACTTCACTTCATTATCCTACCTCTATCTACTAAGTTCATTCCCTTCCCACCACTCTCCTTCCCACCACTCTCCTTCCCACCACTCTCCTTCCCACCACTCTCCTTCCCACCACTCTCCTTCCCACCACTCTCCTTCCCACCACTCTCCTTCCCACCACTCTCCTTCCCACCACTCTCCTTCCCACCACTCTCCTTCCCACCACTCTCCTTCCCACCACTCTCCTTCCCACCACTCTCCTTCCCACCACTCTCCTTCCCACCACTCTCCTTCCCACCACTCTCCTTCCCACCACTCTCCTTCCCACCACTCTCCTTCCCACCACTCTCCTTCCCACCACTCTCCTTCCCACCACTCTCCTTCCCACCACTCTCCTTCCCACCACTCTCCTTCCCACCACTCTCCTTCCCACCACTCTCCTTCCCACCACTCCTTCGCTTCACCATTCACACCTCCCTCCTCTTCCTCCTCCTGCTACCACATCCTCCTCCTTCTCTTCCTCTTCTTCCTCCTCCTGCTGCCACATCTTCTTCCTCCTCCTCTTCCTCCTGCTACCACATTTTCCTTCTCCTCTTCATCCTTCTGCTACCACATCCTCCTCCTCCTGCCACCACATCCTCCTCCTCCTGCCACCACATCCTCCTCCTCCTGCCACCACATCCTCCTCCTCCTGCCACCACATCCTCCTCCTCCTGCCACCACATCCTCCTCCTCTTCCTCCTCCTGCCACCACATCCTCCTGCTACCACATCATCCTCCTCTTCCTCCTCCTGCTACCACATCTTCCTCCTCCTGCCACCACATCCTCCTCCTCTTCCTCCTGCCACCACATCCTCCTGCTACCACATCCTCCTCCTCTTCCTCCTCCTGCCACCACATCCTCCTCCTGCCACCACATCCTCCTCCTGCCACCACATCCTCCTACCACATCCTCCTCCTGCCACCACATCCTCCTACCACATCCTCCTCCTCCTCTTCCTCCTGCCACCACATCCTCCTCCTCCTGCCACCACATCTTCCTCCTGCCACCACATCCTCCTCCTCCTGCCACCACATAATCCTCCTGCTACCACCACATCCTCCTCCTGCTACCACATCCTCCTCCTGCCACCACATCCTCCTCCTGCTACCACATCCTCCTCCTGCCACCACATCCTCCTCCTACCACATCCTCCTCCTCCTCCTCTTCCTCCTCCTGCCACCACATCCTTCTCCTGCCACCACATCCTCCTCCTGCCACCACATCCTCCTCCTGCCACCACATCCTCCTCCTGCCACCACATCCTCCTGCTACCACATCCTCCTCCTCCTGCCGCCACATCATCCTCCTACCACATCATCCTCCTCCTCTTCCTCCTCCTGCCACCACATCCTCCTCCTACCACATCCTCCTCCTCCTCCTCTTCCTCCTCCTGCCACCACATCCTATTCCTTCTGCCACCACATCCTCCTCCTCCTGCCACAGCATCCTCCTGCCACCACATCCTCCTCCTCCTACCACCACATCCTCCTCCTTCTGCCACCACATCCTCCTCCTCCTGCCATCACATCCTCCTCCTCCTGCCACCACATCTTCCTCCTCCTGCCACCACATCCTCCTCCTCCTGCCACCACATCCTCCTCCTCCTGCCACCACATCCTCCTCCTCCTGCTACCACATCCTCCTCCTGCCACCACATCCTCCTCCTCCTGCTACCACATCCTCCTCCTGCCACCACATCCTCCTCCTACCACATCCTCCTCCTCCTGCCACCACATCCTTCTCCTGCCGCCACATCATCCTCCTACCACATCATCCTCATCCTCTTCCTCCTCCTGCCACCACATCCTCCTCCTCCTGCCGCCACATCATCCTCCTACCACATCATCCTCCTCCTCTTCCTCCTCCTGCCACCACATCCTCCTCCTCTTGCCACCACATCCTCCTACCACATCATCCTCCTCCTCCTCTTCCTCCTCCTGCCACCACATCCTCCTCCTGCCACCACATCCTCCTCCTCCTGCCACCGCATCCTCCTGCCACCACATCCTCCTCCTCCTGCCATCACATCCTCCTCCTGCCACCACATCCTCCTCCTCCTGCCACCACATCTCCTCCTGCCACCACATCTTCCTCCTCCTGCCACCACATCCTCCTCCTCCTGCCACCACATCCTCCTCCTGCCACCACATCATCCTCCACCACCACCACATCATCCTCCACCACATCATCCTCCACCACCACATCATCCTCCACCACCACATCATCCTCCACCACCACATCCTCCACCACCACATTCTCCACCACCACCACATCCTTCATCACCACCACATCATCCTCCACCACCACATCATCCACCACCACATCATCCTCCACCACCACATCCTCCACCACCACATCATCCACCACATCATCCTCCACCACCACATCCTCCACCACCACATCATCCTCCACCACCACATCATCCTCCACCACCACATCATCCTCCCCACCACATCATCCTCCACCACATCCTCCACCACCACATCATCCTCCAACACATTCTCCACCACATCATTCTCCACCACATCATCCTCCACCACCACATCATCCTCCACCACCACATCATCCTCCACCACCACATCATCCTCCACCACCACATCATCCTCCACCACCACATCATCCTCCACCATCACATCCTCCACCACATCATCCTCCACCACCACATCCTCCACCACCACCACATCATCCTCCACCACCACATCATCCTCCACCAACACATCCTCCTCCCCCACCACATCATCCACCACATCATCCTTCCCACCACATCCTCCTCCACATCATACTCCACCACATCCTCCACCACCACATCCTCCTCCCCCACATCCTCCACCACCACATCATCCACCACATCATCCTCCACCGCATCCTCCACCACCACATCCTCCACCACCACATCCTCCACCACCACATCATCCACCACCACATCATCCTCCACCACATCCTCCTCCACCACCACCACATCATCCTCCACCACCACATCATCCTCCACCACCACATCATCCTCCACCACCACATCATCCTCCACCACCACATCATCCTCCACCACCACATCATCCTCCACATCATCCTCCACCACCACCTCATCCTCCACATCATCCTCCACCACCACATCATCCTGCACCACATCATCCTCCTCCACCACATCATCCTCCACCACATCATCCTCCATCACATCATCCTCCACCACCACCACATCATCCTCCACCACCACATCATCCTCCACCACCACATCATCCACCACCACATCATCCTCCACCACCACATCATCCTCCACCACCACATCCTCCTCCACCACATCATCCTCCACCACCACATCCTCCTCCACATCATCCTCCACCACCACATCCTCCATCACATCCTTCACCACCACCACATCCTCCACCACCACATCCTCCTCCACCACATCCTCCACCACCACATCCTCCACATCATCACCACCACATCCTCCATCACATCCTCCACCACCACCACATCATCCTCCTCCATCACATCATCCACCACCACCACATCATCCTCCACCACATCATCCACCACCACATCATCCTCCACCACCACATCATCCTCCATCACATCATCCTCCATCACCACCACATCCTCCACCACCACATCATCCACCACCACATCATCCTCCACCACCACATCATCCTCCACATCATCCTCCACCACCACATCACCCTCCACCACACATCCTCCTCCACATCATCCTCCACCACATCATCCTCCATCACATCCTCCACCACCACCACATCCTCCACCACCACATCATCCTCCATCACATCATCCTCCACCACCACATCATCCTCCACCACCACATCATCCACCACCACATCATCATCCACCACCACATCATCCTCCATCAACTCATCCTCCTCCACCACCACATCCTCCACCACCACATCCACCACATCATCCTCCACCACATCATCCTCCATCACATCATCCTCCATCACATCATCCTCCACCACCACATCATCCTCCACCACCACATCATCCTCCACCACCACATCATCCACCACCACATCCTCCATCACATCATCCTCCATCACATCATCCTCCACCACCACATCATCCACCACCACCACATCATCCACCACCACATCATCCTCCACCACATCATCCTCCATCACATCCTCCACCACCACATCATCCTCCACCACATCATCCTCCATCACATCCTCCACCACCACATCATTCTCCACCACCACATCATCCACCACCACATCATCCTCCACCACATCATCCTCCACCACATCATCCACCACATCATCCACCACATCCTCCACCACCACATCATCCTCCATCACATCATCCTCCACCACATCATCCTCCACCACCACATCCTCCTCCACCACATCATCCTCCACCACCACATCATCCTCCATCACATCCACCACCACATCCTCCACCACCACATCCTCCATCACATCCTCCACCACCACATCATCCTCCACCACCACATCATCCACCACCACATCATCCTCCACCACCACATCATCCTCCACCACCACCACATCATCCTCCACCACCACATCATCCTCCACCACCACATCATCCTCCACCACCACATCATCCTCCACCACCACATCATCCTCCACCACCACATCCTCCACCACCACATCCTCCACCACATCATCCTCCATCACATCATCCTCCACCACATCATCCTCCACCACATCATCCTCCACCACATCATCCTCCACCACATCCTCCACCACCACATCATCCTCCACCACCACATCATCCTCCACCACATCATCCTCCACCACCACATCATCCTCCACCACCACATCCTCCTCCACCACATCCTCCACCACATCATCCTCCACCACCACATCATCCTCCACCACCACATCATCCTCCACCACCACATCATCCTTCACCACCACATCCACCACATCATCCTCCACCACCACATCATCCTCCACCACCACATCATCCTCCACCACATCCTCCACCACCACATCATCCTCCACCACCACATCCTCCATCACCACATCATCCTCCACCACCACATCCTCCACCACATCATCCTCCACCACCACATCATCCTCCACCACATCATCCTCCACCACCACCACCACATCCTCCACCACATCCTCCACCACCACATCATCCTCCACCACCACATCATCCTCCACCACCACATCATCCTCCACCACATCACCACTACCACATCCTCCACCACCACATCATCCTCCACCACCACATCATCCTCCACCACCACATCATCCTCCACCACATCCTCCACCACCACCACATCCTCCACCACATCATCCTCCACCATCACATCATCCTCCACCACCACAATAAAACATTAACTCTCACTGTTAACGTTGTTTTAAGCTTCACTATTTATTTTTGTACACGTTTTAACTCAATATTTTTCCTCTCCTCTTTACACTAATTAAATTTTCTGATGTTGTATTGTCTCGTGTATTATGTATTGTCTCGTGTATTATGTTGTGTTGTCTCGTGTATTTTGTTGTATTGTCTCGTGTATTATGTTGTATTGTCTCGTGTATTATGTTGTATTGTCTCGTATTTTGTTGTGTTGTCTCGTGTATTATGTATTGTCTCGTGTATTATGTTGTATTGTCTCGTGTATTATGTTGTATTGTCTCGTGTATTGTGTTGTATTGTCTCCTGTGTTTTTTTTGTGTATTTTCTTCTTTATTTTTTGCCTCGTTTCTGCAATGTCTGTGGTGTACCTGTAACCGGTTTCCAGGGTTATATATTGGCGACACAGCTGTAACCAGTTTCCAGGGTTATATATTGGTGACACAGCTGTAACCGCTTTCCAGGGTTATATACTGGTGACAGCTGTAACCGGTCTTGAGGGTTGTCTCCCACCGCCTGGTCAACTAGACTGTGGTAGCGTCCTGCAGGCTCGCACACCCATCACTATATCACATCTTTCAGATAATTTGTTAAAAGTACGCTATTGTGGACCAGACCCCTTTTGAGGCTCCATTTGCACCTTGTGGGGCTCCACTTGCCCCTTGTGGGGCTCCACTTTCCCTTTGTAGGGCTCCACGTGCCCCTTGTAGGGCTCCACTTGCCCCTTGTAGGGCTCCACTTGCCCCTTGTAGGGCTCCACGTGCCCCTTGTAGGGCTCCACGTGCCCCTTGTAGGGCTCCACGTGCCCCTTGTAGGGCTCCACGTGCCCCTTGTAGTGCTCCACTTGCCCCTTGTAGGGCTCCACGTGCCCCTTGTAGGGCTTCATGTGCCCCTTGTAGGGCTCCACTTGCCCCTTGTAGGGCTCCACTTGCCCCTTGTAGGGCTCCACTTGCCCCTTGTAGGGCTCCACTTGCCCCTTGTAGGGCTTCATGTGCCCCTTGTAGGGATCTACTTGCCCCTTGTAGGGCTTTATGTGCCCCTTGTAGGGCTCCACTTGCCCCTTGTGTGGCTTCACTTTCCCTTTGTAGGGCTCCACGTGCCCCTTGTAGGGCTCCACGTGCCCCTTGTAGGGCTTCATGTGCCCCTTGTAGGGCTTCATGTGCCCCTTGTAGGGCTCCACTTGCCCCTTGTAGGGCTCCACTTGCCCCTTGTAGGACTCCACTTGCCCCTTGTAGGGCTCCACTTGCCCCTTGTAGGGCTTCATGTGCCCCTTGTAGGGATCTACTTGCCCCTTGTAGGGCTTTGTGCCCCTTGTAGGGCTTTATGTGCCCCTTGTAGGGCTCCACTTGCCCCTTGTGTGGCTTCACTTTCCCTTTGTAGGGCTCCACGTGCCCCTTGTAGGGCTCCACGTGCCCCTTGTAGGGCTCCACGTGCCCCTTGTAGGGCTCCACTTGCCCCTTGTAGGGCTCCACTTGCCCCTTGTAGGGCTCCACTTGCTCCTTGTAGGGCTCTACTTGCCCCTTGTAGGGCTCCACGTGCCCCTTGTAGTGCTCCACGTGCCCCTTGTAGGGCTCCACTTGCCCCTTGTAGGGCTCCACTTGCCCCTTGTAGGGCTCCACGTGCCCCTTGTAGGGCTCCACTTGCCCCTTGTAGGGCTCCACTTGCTCCTTGTAGGGCTCTACTTGCCCCTTGTAGGGCTCCACGTGCCCCTTGTAGTGCTCCACGTGCCCCTTGTAGGGCTCCACTTGCCCCTTGTAGGGCTCCACTTGCCCCTTGTAGGGCATCACGTGCCCCTTGTAGTGCTCGACGTGCCCCTTGTAGGGCTCCACTTGCCCCTTGTAGGGCTCCACTTGCTCCTTGTAGGGCTCCACTTGCCCCTTGTAGGGCTCCACGTGCCCCTTGTAGAGCTCCACTTGCCCCTTGTAGGGCTCCACTTGCCCCTTGTAGGGTTCCACGTGCCCCTTGTAGGGCTCCACTTGCCCCTTGTAGGGCTCCACGTGCCCCTTGTAGGGCTCCACTTGCCCCTTGTAGGGCTCCACGTGCCCCTTATAGTGCTCCACGTGCCCCTTGTAGGGCTCCACGTGCCCCTTGTAGTGATCCACTTGCCCCTTGTAGGGCTCCACTTGCCCCTTGTAGGGCTCCACTTGCCCCTTGTAGGGCTCCACGTGCCCCTTGTAGGGCTCCACGTGACCCTTGTAGTGCTCCACGTGCCCCTTGTAGTGCTCCACGTGCCCCTTGTAGGGCTCCACGTGCCCCTTGTAGTGCTCCACGTGCCCCTTGTAGTGCTCCACGTGCCCCTTGTAGGGCTCCACGTGCCCCTTGTAGTGCTCCACGTGCCCCTTGTAGGGCTCCACTTGCCCCTTGTAGTGCTCCACGTGCCCCTTGTAGTGCTCCACGTGCCCCTTGTAGGGCTCCACTTGCCCCTTGTAGGGCTCCACTTGCCCCTTGTAGGGCTCCACTTGCCCCTTGTAGGGCTCCACTTGCCCCTTGTAGGGCTCCACTTGCCCCTTGTAGGGCTCCACTTGCCCCTTGTAGGGCTCCACTTGCCCCTTGTAGGGCTCCACTTGCCCCTTGTAGGGCTCCACTTGCCCCTTGTAGGTTTTCTCATTAGTGTGAAGGGACTTTGTGTGAAGCTGTTATTGCTGGAGCTCTTAAGAGTGTCGTGTTGTGTTAGCCCGGTATTAACACTGTCCAGGGAGCTAGCTAGCTCTCGCTCTCTCTGTCTCTCTCTCTCTCTGTCTCTCTCTGTCTCTCTCTGTCTCTCTCTGTCTCTCTCTGTCTCTCTCTGTCTCTCTCTGTCTCTCTCTGTCTCTCTCTGTCTCTCTCTGTCTCTCTCTCTCTCTCTCTCTCTCTCTCTCTCTCTCTCTCTGTCTCTATTTTTACTGGATGTGATTTTTTTGTTCTGTATGTATGTGTGTGTATGTCGTGCAGAATAGGTAAAACTGGTCAGTTAGCAATAATTCGTTTAAAATTAAGTCCTTTGTAAAAATTTCTCTTATACGTTTGAAGACATTTTTTTTTTAGTTAATGTAAAAAAATATTTGGTAGCAAAAGAACCTTAGAAAACTTACGTGACCTTATTATAACAAGCGCAGTTTAATTTAGCATAATCCTATACTAAATATATTTTAGGTAAGTTTACAATAATTTAATAATAAACAATCACAGTGAAATAGATTTTTTTCGTTAGTTTCAGAATGATTTTTGCGGAATTATTGCATACACAAATTTGTGCTTGCCTTATTCGGCAAGAAGAGCGATGCTATTTAGGCCAAAATAGCAAGTTTAACCTGTGTGGTGTAAATGTGCAGAAAATTCGGAGTGTGGAAATTAGGAGGTGTGGAGTTAATAAAAGTATTAGTCAGAGGGCAGAAGAGGGGTTGTTGAGGTGGTTTGGTCATTTAGAGAGAATGGATCAAAGTAGAATGACATGGAGAGCGTATAAATCTGTAGGAGAAGGAAGGCGGGGTAGGGGTCGTCCTCGAAAAGGTTGGAAGGAAGGGGTAAGGGAGGTTTTGTGGGCGAGGGGCTTGGACTTCCAGCAGGCGTGCGTGAGCGTGTTAGATAGGAGTGAATGGAGATGAATGGTACTTGGGACCTGACGATCTGTTGGAGTGTGAGCAGGGTAATATTTAGTGAAGGGATTCAGGGAAACCGGTTATTTTCATATAGTCGGACTTGAATCCTGGAAATGGGAAGTACAATGTTGCCTGCACTTTAAAGGAGGGGTTTGGGATATTGGCAGTTTGGAGGGATATGTTGTGTATCTTTATACGTATATGCTTCTAAACTGTTGTATTCTGAACACCTCTGCAAAAACAGTGATAATGTGTGAGTGTGGTGAAAGTGTTGAATGATGATGAAAGTATTTTCTTTTTGTGGATTTTCTTTCTTTTTTGTGTCACCCTGCCTCGGTGGGAGACGGCCGACCTGTGTGTGTGTGTGTGTGTGTGTGTGTGTGTGTGTGTGTGTGTGTGTGTATATATATATATATATATATATATATATATATATATATATATATATATATATATATTACAATATGCAAGGAATTCGCGAGAGCAGGCGAAATATACACAAACACTGATCTCTGGCTGAAGGAGACTCGAACCTACGAACCTTAGGACAAGGTACGCAGTGCTTTACCAATCTACCCACACTGGACCAATACCTTGGCGTGTAGCATGAGCTACACGCCAAGGTATTGGCGTTTGATCCACACGTTTGATCCAAGGCTGGCTGCCTTGGATCAAACGTGTAGCTCATGCTACACACCAAGGTATTGGTCCAGTGTGGGTAGATTGGTAAAGCACTGCGTACCTTGTCCTAAGGTTCGTAGGTTCGAGTCTCCTTCAGCCAGAGATCAGTGTTTGTATATATATATATATATATATATATATATATATATATATATATATATATATATATATATATATATATATATATATATATATATATGCAATAAGATCACAGTAAACGGGTGATTTCAGAATATGCAAAACAACCACTGTGAAAGAATAGAGAAGTTCCAAGCGCTTTCGTGACTACTCACATTATCAAGGAACATTGATAATGTGAGTAGTCACGAAAGCGTTGGAACTTCTCTATTCTTTCACAGTGGTTGTTTTGCATATTCTGAAATCACCCGTTTACTGTGATCTTATTGCATATAAATATATATATATATATATATATATATATATATATATATATATATATATATATATATATATTACCGTGCCGAATAGGTAGAACTAATAAGTATGGAGAGATTGTTCCAGGATGCTCTTGACTCCTCGTATCCCTCTCTGAGTACCACTCACGCTGGGGATAGCCAATGTTTTCTTGGAGGTAAGGTACCAAAGGTCTCCTGGCTCTTCTCAGCCTCTTATTAAATTCTGTTTTGTGGGAAGGATTTGTTGTGTGTTTGTGTGTGTAGGTAAACAGGACGTAGATGTAGTGGCCTGTACATTGCAGAGTCACTTGTTTGCACAGAACTGCTAAATGTCTCAAATGATGTAGTGGAAGTTTTAGCAGTAAAGGTCGAGAACCAAAACCTAGTCATTGTGGTAGTCTACAAGCCTCCGGATGCAACATCCCAGCAATTCCAGGAACAGCTGTTAAAAATTGACCACTGTCTGGAAAACCTTCCAGCTCCTGCACCCAACATCTTGCTCCTGGGGGATTTCAACTTAAGGCACCTAAAATGGAGGAATATAGCAAATAATATTGTTGCAGTAATAACAGAAGGAGGCAGCTCTGATGAAAACTCACACTCACGCGAGCTTTTAAATCTCTGCACAAAATTCAATTTAAACCAGCAAATAATAGAGCCTACTAGACTGGAGAATACACTAGACCTCATCTTCACTAACAATGATGATCTGATAAGAAATGTCACCATATCAAAAACAATATACTCAGATCACAACATAATTGAGGTTCAGTCATGTATGCGCGGAGCCCCAGACCGACATAATGAGATTAGTCACGAGGGAGCATTCACCAAATTCAACTTCAATAACAAAAACATAAAGTGGGACCAAGTAAACCAAGTCCTAACCGATATAAGCTGGGAAGATATACTAAGCAACACAGACCCCAACTTATGCCTAGAACAGATTAACTCGGTGGCACTCGATGTATGCACAAGGCTTATTCCTCTAAGAAAAAGGAGGAGTAGATGTAAAACAGAAAGAGACAGGCGCTCCCTCTACAGGCGACGGAAAAGAATAACAGAGCGGCTAAAAGAGGTCAATATATCTGACACTGGTCAGAGAAATAGCAAGCATCGAACTTAAGCTAAAAGAATCCTTTAGGAGTCAGGAATCGCGGGAAGAACTAAAAGCCATAAATGAAATCGAAAGAAACCCAAAGTATTTCTTCTCCTATGCCAAATCAAAATCGAGAACAACGTCCAGTATTGGGCCCCTACTTAAACAAGATGGGTCCTACACAGATGACAGCAAGGAAATGAGTGAGCTACTCAAGTCCCAATATGACAGTTTTTAGCAAGTCGCTAACCAGACTGAGAGTCGAAGATCAAAATGAATTTTTTTATGAGAGAGCCACAAAATTTGATTAACACAAGCCTATCCGATGTTATCCTGACGCCAAATGACTTCGAACAGGCGATAAATGACATACCCATGCACTCTGCCCCAGGGCCAGACTCATGGAACTCTGTGTTCATCAAGAACTGCAAGAAGCCCCTATCACGAGCCTTTTCCATCCTATGGAGAGGGAGCATGGACACGGGGGTCGTCCCACAGTTACTAAAAACAACAGACATAGCCCCACTCCACAAAGGGGGCAGTAAAGCAACAGCAAAGAACTACAGACCAATAGCACTAACATCCCATATCATAAAAATCTTTGAAAGGGTCCTAAGAAGCAAGATCACCACCCATCTAGAAACCCATCAACTATTGGATCACTACGACAAGGTCCTAAATGCACTAGAAGACAAAAAGAATGCAGATGTAATATATACAGACTTTGCAAAAGCCTTCGACAAGTGTGACCATGGCGTAATAGCGCACAAAATGCGTGCTAAAGGAATAACAGGAAAAGTCGGTCGATGGATCTATAATTTCCTCACTAACAGAACACAGAGAGTAGTCGTCAACAGAGTAAAGTCCGAGGCAGCTACGGTGAAAAGCTCTGTTCCACAAGGCACAGTACTCGCTCCAATCTTGTTCCTCATCCTCATATCCGACATAGACAAGGATGTCAGCCACAGCACCGTGTCTTCCTTTGCAGATGACACCCGAATCTGCATGACAGTGTCTTCCATTGCAGACACTGCAAAGCTCCAGGCGGACATCAACCAAATCTTTCAGTGGGCTGCAGAAAACAATATGAAGTTCAACGATGAGAAATTTCAATTACTCAGATATGGTAAACATGAGGAAATTAAATCTTCATCAGAGTACAAAACAAATTCTGGCCACAAAATAGAGCGAAACACCAACGTCAAAGAACTGGGAGTGATCATGTCGGAGGATCTCACCTTCAAGGACCATAACATTGTATCAATCGCATCTGCTAGAAAAATGACAGGATGGATAATGAGAACCTTCAAAACTAGGGAGGCCAAGCCCATGATGACACTCTTCAGGTCACTTGTTCTATCTAGGCTGGAATATTGCTGCACACTAACAGCACCTTTCAAGGCAGGTGAAATTGCCGACCTAGAAAATGTACAGAGAACTTTCACGGCTCGCATAACGGAGATAAAACACCTCAATTATTGGGAGCGCTTGAGGTTCCTAAACCTGTATTCCCTGGAACGCAGGAGGGAGAGATACATGATTATATACACCTGGAAAATCCTAGAGGGACTAGTACCGAACTTGCACACGAAAATCACTCACTACGAAAGCAAAAGACTTCGCAGACGATGCACCATCCCCCCAATGAAAAGCAGGGGTGTCACTAGCACGTTAAGAGACCATACAATAAGTGTCAGGGGCCCGAGACTGTTCAACTGCCTCCCAGCACACATAAGGGGGATTACCAACAGACCCCTGGCAGTCTTCAAGCTGGCACTGGACAAGCACCTAAAGTCAGTTCCGGATCACCCGGGCTGTGGCTCGTACGTTGGTTTGCGTGCAGCCAGCAGCAACAGCCTGGTTGATCAGGTTCTGATCCACCAGGAGGCCTGGTCACAGACCGGGCCGCGGGGGCGTTGACCCCCGGAACTCTCGCCAGGTAAACTCCAGGTAAATAGCCAGCTGGAGCAGTGATAGGTAACTGGTAGTGATAACTAGTTGGTAGAATGATTACCAGCTGGTAGTAATAGCCAGCTGGAACAATGATAGCCAACTGGTTAGTGTGTGGTTGTGACCTCTGACATTTGAAAGCAGTGCGATATATATGAACTAGCCTTACGGAGAGTGTGTTGATAGGGATAATCCTGGATTGTTACCCTACGGCAGTGAGATGGCTGCTGCTGTCGCCGCCGCTGCTGCTAGTATTGTCCTGCTGCTGTCACTGCTCTGCTGCTAGTATTGTCCTGCTGCTGTCGCTGCTGCTGCTGCTAGTATTGTCCTGCTGCTGTCACTGTTCTGCTGCTAGTATTGTCGTGCTGCTGTCGCCGCCGCTGCTGCTAGTATTGTCCTGCTGCTGTCGCCGCCGCTGCTGCTAGTATTGTCCTGCTGCTGTCACTGCTCTGCTGCTAGTATTGTCCTGCTGCTGTCACTGTTCTGCTGCTAGTATTGTCGTGCTGCTGTCGCCGCCGCTGCTGCTAGTATTGTCCTGCTGCTGTCGCCGCCGCTGCTGCTAGTATTGTCCTGCTGCTGTCGCCGCCGCTGCTGCTAGTATTGTCCTGCTGCTGTCACTGCTCTGCTGCTAGTATTGTCCTGCTGCTGTCACTGTTCTGCTGCTAGTATTGTCGTGCTGCTGTCGCCGCCGCTGCTGCTAGTATTGTCCTGCTGCTGTCGCCGCCGCTGCTGCTAGTATTGTCCTGCTGCTGTCACTGCTCTGCTGCTAGTATTGTCCTGCTGCTGTCGCCGCCGCTGCTGCTAGTATTGTCCTGCTGCTAGTATTGTTCTGCTGCTGTCACTGCTGCTGCTAGTATTGTCGTGCTGCTGTCACTGCTGCTGCTAGTATTGTCGTGCTGCTGTCACTGATCTGCTGCTAGTATTGTCCTGCTGCTGTCGCTGCTGCTGCTAGTATTGTCCTGCTGCTGTCACTGCTCTGCTGCTAGTATTGTCCTGCTGCTGTCGCTGCTGCTGCTAGTATTGTCGTGCTGCTGTCACTGCTCTGCTGCTAGTATTGTCCTGCTGCTGTCACTGTTCTGCTGCTAGTATTGTCCTGCTGCTGTCGCTGCTTCTGCTAGTATTGTCCTGCTGCTGTTGCTGCTGCTGCTAGCATTGTCGTGCTGCTGTCACTGATCTGCTGCTAGTATTGTCCTGCTGCTGCCGCTGCTGCTGCTAGTATTGTCGTGCTGCTGTCACTGCTCTGCTGCTAGTATTGTCGTGCTGCTGTCGCCGCCGCTGCTGCTAGTATTGTCCTGCTGCTGTCGCCGCCGCTGCTGCTAGTATTGTCCTGCTGCTGTCGCCGCCGCTGCTGCTAGTATTGTCCTGCTGCTGTCACTGCTCTGCTGCTAGTATTGTCCTGCTGCTGTCACTGTTCTGCTGCTAGTATTGTCGTGCTGCTGTCGCCGCCCCTGCTGCTAGTATTGTCCTGCTGCTGTCGCCGCCGCTGCTGCTAGTATTGTCCTGCTGCTGTCACTGCTCTGCTGCTAGTATTGTCCTGCTGCTGTCACTGTTCTGCTGCTAGTATTGTCGTGCTGCTGTCGCCGCCGCTGCTGCTAGTATTGTCCTGCTGCTGTCGCCGCCGCTGCTGCTAGTATTGTCCTGCTGCTGTCACTGCTCTGCTGCTAGTATTGTCCTGCTGCTGTCACTGTTCTGCTGCTAGTATTGTCGTGCTGCTGTCGCCGCCGCTGCTGCTAGTATTGTCCTGCTGCTGTCGCCGCCGCTGCTGCTAGTATTGTCCTGCTGCTGTCACTGCTCTGCTGCTAGTATTGTCCTGCTGCTGTCGCCGCCGCTGCTGCTAGTATTGTCCTGCTGCTGTCACTGCTCTGCTGCTAGTATTGTTCTGCTGCTGTCACTGCTGCTGCTAGTATTGTCGTGCTGCTGTCACTGCTGCTGCTAGTATTGTCGTGCTGCTGTCACTGATCTGCTGCTAGTATTGTCCTGCTGCTGTCGCTGCTGCTGCTAGTATTGTCCTGCTGCTGTCACTGCTCTGCTGCTAGTATTGTCCTGCTGCTGTCGCTGCTGCTGCTAGTATTGTCGTGCTGCTGTCACTGCTCTGCTGCTAGTATTGTCCTGCTGCTGTCACTGTTCTGCTGCTAGTATTGTCCTGCTGCTGTCGCTGCTGCTGCTAGTATTGTCCTGCTGCTGCTAGCATTGTCGTGCTGCTGTCACTGATCTGCTGCTAGTATTGTCCTGCTGCTGCCGCTGCTGCTGCTAGTATTGTCGTGCTGCTGTCACTGCTCTGCTGCTAGTATTGTCCTACTGCTGTCACTGTTCTGCTGCTAGTATTGTCCTGCTGCTGTCGCTGCTGCTGCTAGTATTGTCGTGCTGCTGTCGCTGCTGCTGCTAGTATTGTCCTGCTGCTGGCACTGCTCTGCTGCTAGTATTGTCCTGCTGCTGTCGCCAACGCTGCTGCTAGTATTGTCCTGCTGCTGTCACTGCTCTGCTGCTAGTATTGTCCTGCTGCTGTCACTGCTCTGCTGCTAGTATTGTCGTGCTGCTGTCACTGCTCTGCTGCTAGTATTGTCCTGCTGCTGTCACTGTTCTGCTGCTAGTATTGTCCTGCTGCTGTCGCTGCTGCTGCTAGTATTGTCCTGCTGCTGTCACTGCTATGCTGCTAGTATTGTCCTGCTGCTGTCACTGCTCTGCTGCTAGTATTGTCCTGCTGCTGTCACTGCTCTGCTGCTAGTATTGTCGTGCTGCTGTCACTGCTCTGCTGCTAGTATTGTCCTGCTGCTGTCACTGCTCTGCTGCTAGTATTGTCCTGCTGCTGTCACTGCTCTGCTGCTAGTATTGTCCTGCTGCTGTCGCCGCCGCTGCTGCTAGTATTGTCCTGCTGCTGTCACTGCTCTGCTGCTAGTATTGTCCTGCTGCTGCTGCTAGTATTGTCCTGCTGCTGTCACTGCTCTGCTGCTAGTATTGTCCTGCTGCTGTCGCTGGTTCTGCTAGTATTATCCTGCTGCTGCTGCTAGTATTGTCCTGCTGCTGTCACTGCTCTGCTGCTAGTATTGTCCTGCTGCTGTCACTGCTGCTGCTATTGTCCTGCTGCTGTCTGTTCTGCTGCTAGTATTGTCCTGCTGCTGTCACTGCTCTGCTGCTAGTATTGTCCTGCTGCTGTCACTGCTGCTGCTATTGTCCTGCTGCTAGTATTGTCCTGCTGCTGTCACTGCTGCTTCTGCTAGTATTGTCCTGCTGCTGCTGCTGCTGCTGCTGCTAGTATTGTCCTGCTGCTGTCACTGTTGCTAGTGTTTTCCTGCTGCTGCTGCTGCTATTATTGTCCTGCTGCTGTCACAGCTGCTGCTGGTATTGTCCTGCTGGTGTCACTGTTGCTGCTGCTAGTATTGTCTTGCTGCTGTCACTGTTGTTGCTATTATTGTCCTGCTGCTGTCACTGTTGCTGCTAGTATTGTCCTGCTGCTGTCACTGTTGCTGCTAGTATTGTCCTGTTGCTGTCACTGCTGCTGCTGCTAGTATTGTCCTGCTGTTGTCACTGTTGCTAGTATTGTCCTGCTGCTGTCACTGTTGCTGCTAGTATTGTCCTGCTGCCCCTGCAGCTGGTGATGTGGTTGTACTGATGATTGTGGTGTTAAGGTGGTGGTGCCGTCAACATGGCCTGTGTTGGCCACTGTCACCATAAACTTGGTCTTAATGGCACAGTGCCACTTTAATTATGATCTATGTCTTTTGTTCGTTAGGCCATAAAACTGATGGCAAGAACGAGGAGCAGAAGGCTTAGAGTAAGATAGAAAAATGATGTTGATATACAGGGGGAGAGAGGGCGAGTGTTAAATTAAGTGGCCTTGCCACCCTAAGTGGCTTTTAAGTGAATTTTAGGGGTCTTCCCTCCGTTCTCTTGGTCTTGGCCCCTCTCCTTGGTCTCTAAGAGATGCCGCAGTGTATGCAGCTAATGTGGTCTTTAGCAGATAATCTTTAGTGACATCCCTGAAGGACACCAGCACCACCACCACCACCACCAGTCTCCACGGTGGTGGACAACTTCCAGTGACGCTCACATAGTAATATCCCTGGAGGACACCAGCACCACCACCAGTCTCCACGGTGGTGGACAACTTCCAGTGACGCTCACATAGTAATATCCCTGGAGGACACCAGCACCACCACCAGTCTCCACGGTGGTGGACAACTTCCAGTGACGCGCACGTAGTAATATCCCTGGAAGACACCAGCACCACCACCACCAGTCTCCACGGTGGTGGACAACTTCCAGTGACGCTCACATAGTAATATCCCTGGAGGACACCAGCACCACCACCAGTCTCCACGGTGGTGGACAACTTCCAGTGACGCTCACATAGTAATATCCCTGGAGGACACCAGCACCACCACCAGTCTCCACGGTGGTGGACAACTTCCAGTGACGCTCACATAGTAATATCCCTGGAGGACACCAGCACCACCACCAGTCTCCACGGTGGTGGACAACTTCCAGTGACGCTCACATAGTAATATCCCTGGAGGACACCAGCACCACCACCAGTCTCCACGGTGGTGGACAACTTCCAGTGACGCGCACGTAGTAATATCCCTGGAGGACACCAGCACCACCACCAGTCTCCACGGTGGTGGACAACTTCCAGTGACGCTCACATAGTAATATCCCTGGAGGACACCAGCACCACCACCAGTCTCCACGGTGGTGGACAACTTCCAGTGACGCTCACATAGTAATATCCCTGGAGGACACCAGCACCACCACCAGTCTCCACGGTGGTGGACAACTTCCAGTGACGCTCACATAGTAATATCCCTGGAGGACACCAGCACCACCACCAGTCTCCACGGTGGTGGACAACTTCCAGTGACGCTCACATAGTAATATCCCTGGAGGACACCAGCACCACCACCAGTCTCCACGGTGGTGGACAACTTCCAGTGACGCTCACATAGTAATATCCCTGGAGGACACCAGCACCACCACCAGTCTCCACGGTGGTGGACAACTTCCAGTGACGCTCACATAGTAATATCCCTGGAGGACACCAGCACCACCACCAGTCTCCACGGTGGTGGACAACTTCCAGTGACGCTCACATAGTAATATCCCTGGAGGACACCAGCACCACCACCAGTCTCCACGGTGGTGGACAACTTCCAGTGACGCTCACATAGTAATATCCCTGGAGGACACCAGCACCACCACCAGTCTCCACGGTGGTGGACAACTTCCAGTGACGCTCACATAGTAATATCCCTGGAGGACACCAGCACCACCACCAGTCTCCACGGTGGTGGACAACTTCCAGTGACGCGCACGTAGTAATATCCCTGGAGGACACCAGCACCACCACCAGTCTCCACGGTGGTGGACAACTTCCAGTGACGCTCACATAGTAATATCCCTGGAGGACACCAGCACCACCACCAGTCTCCACGGTGGTGGACAACTTCCAGTGACGCTCACATAGTAATATCCCTGGAGGACACCAGCACCACCACCAGTCTCCACGGTGGTGGACAACTTCCAGTGACGCTCACATAGTAATATACCTGGAGGACACCAGCACCACCACCAGTCTCCATGGTGGTGGACAACTTCCAGTGACGCGCACGTAGTAATATCCCTGGAAGACACCACCACCACCACCACCAGTCTCCACGGTGGTGGACAACTTCCAGTGACGCTCACATAGTAATATCCCTGGAGGACACCAGCACCACCACCAGTCTCCACGGTGGTGGACAACTTCCAGTGACGCTCACATAGTAATATCCCTGGAGGACACCACCACCACCACCAGTCTCCACGGTGGTGGACAACTTCCAGTGACGCTCACATAGTAATATCCCTGGAGGACACCAGCACCACCACCAGTCTCCACGGTGGTGGACAACTTCCAGTGACGCTCACATAGTAATATCCCTGGAGGACACCAGCACCACCACCAGTCTCCACGGTGGTGGACAACTTCCAGTGACGCTCACATAGTAATATCCCTGGAGGACACCAGCACCACCACCAGTCTCCACGGTGGTGGACAACTTCCAGTGACGCTCACATAGTAATATCCCTGGAGGACACCAGCACCACCACCAGTCTCCACGGTGGTGGACAACTTCCAGTGACGCTCACATAGTAATATCCCTGGAGGACACCAGCACCACCACCAGTCTCCACGGTGGTGGACAACTTCCAGTGACGCTCACATAGTAATATCCCTGGAGGACACCAGCACCACCACCAGTCTCCACGGTGGTGGACAACTTCCAGTGACGCTCACATAGTAATATCCCTGGAGGACACCAGCACCACCACCAGTCTCCACGGTGGTGGACAACTTCCAGTGACGCTCACATAGTAATATCCCTGGAGGACACCAGCACCACCACCAGTCTCCACGGTGGTGGACAACTTCCAGTGACGCTCACATAGTAATATCCCTGGAGGACACCAGCACCACCACCAGTCTCCACGGTGGTGGACAACTTCCAGTGACGCGCACGTAGTAATATCCCTGGAAGACACCAGCACCACCACCAGTCTCCACGGTGGTGGACAACTTCCAGTGACGCTCACATAGTAATATCCCTGGAGGACACCAGCACCACCACCAGTCTCCACGGTGGTGGACAACTTCCAGTGACGCGCACGTAGTAATATCCTTGGAGGACACCAGCACCACCACCAGTCTCCACGGTGGTGGACAACTTCCAGTGACGCGCACGTAGTAATATCCCTGGAGGACACCAGCACCACCACCAGTCTCCACGGTGGTGGACAACTTCCAGTGACGTGCACGTAGTAATATCCCTGGAGGACACCAGCACCACCACCAGTCTCCACGGTGGTGGACAACTTCCAGTGACGCGCACGTAGTAATATCCCTGGAGGACACCAGCACCACCACCAGTCTCCACGGTGGTGGACAACTTCCAGTGACGCTCACATAGTAATATCCCTGGAGGACACAAGCACCACCACCAGTCTCCACGGTGGTGGACAACTTCCAGTGACGCGCACGTAGTAATATCCCTGGAGGACACCAGCACCACCACCAGTCTCCACGGTGGTGGACAACTTCCAGTGACGCGCACGTAGTAATATCCCTGGAAGACACCAGCACCACCACCACCAGTCTCCACGGTGGTGGACAACTTCCAGTGACGCTCACATAGTAATATCCCTGGAGGACACCAGCACCACCACCAGTCTCCACGGTGGTGGACAACTTCCAGTGACGCTCACATAGTAATATCCCTGGAGGACACCAGCACCACCACCAGTCTCCACGGTGGTGGACAACTTCCAGTGACGCGCACGTAGTAATATCCCTGGAAGACACCAGCACCACCACCACCAGTCTCCACGGTGGTGGACAACTTCCAGTGACGCTCACATAGTAATATCCCTGGAGGACACCAGCACCACCACCAGTCTCCACGGTGGTGGACAACTTCCAGTGACGCTCACATAGTAATATCCCTGGAGGACACCAGCACCACCACCAGTCTCCACGGTGGTGGACAACTTCCAGTGACGCTCACATAGTAATATCCCTGGAGGACACCAGCACCACCACCAGTCTCCACGGTGGTGGACAACTTCCAGTGACGCTCACATAGTAATATCCCTGGAGGACACCAGCACCACCACCAGTCTCCACGGTGGTGGACAACTTCCAGTGACGCGCACGTAGTAATATCCCTGGAAGACACCAGCACCACCACCACCAGTCTCCACGGTGGTGGACAACTTCCAGTGACGCTCACATAGTAATATCCCTGGAGGACACCAGCACCACCACCAGTCTCCACGGTGGTGGACAACTTCCAGTGACGCTCACATAGTAATATCCCTGGAGGACACCAGCACCACCACCAGTCTCCACGGTGGTGGACAACTTCCAGTGACGCTCACATAGTAATATCCCTGGAGGACACCAGCACCACCACCAGTCTCCACGGTGGTGGACAACTTCCAGTGACGCGCACGTAGTAATATCCCTGGAGGACACCAGCACCACCACCAGTCTCCACGGTGGTGGACAACTTCCAGTGACGCGCACATAGTAATATCCCTGGAGGACACCAGCACCACCACCAGTCTCCACGGTGGTGGACAACTTCCAGTGACGCTCACATAGTAATATCCCTGGAGGACACCAGCACCACCACCAGTCTCCACGGTTGTGGACAACTTCCAGTGACGCTCACATAGTAATATCCCTGGAGGACACCAGCACCACCACCAGTCTCCACGGTGGTGGACAACTTCCAGTGACGCTCACATAGTAATATCCCTGGAGGACACCAGCACCACCACCAGTCTCCACGGTGGTGGACAACTTCCAGTGACGCTCACATAGTAATATCCCTGGAGGACACCAGCACCACCACCAGTCTCCACGGTGGTGGACAACTTCCAGTGACGCGCACGTAGTAATATCCCTGGAGGACACCAGCACCACCACCAGTCTCCACGGTGGTGGACAACTTCCAGTGACGCGCACGTAGTAATATCCCTGGAAGACACCAGCACCACCACCACCAGTC
>NC_091380.1:1823344-1940844 GCF_038502225.1 Cherax quadricarinatus
GGCCAGCCTGAGAGGGTAGAAAACTCTTGGGAGGTAATCAGAAGAGAGAGCCAGCTGGTACACGTATATTCCACTACCAGTCTTTCCACCACTGTTATTTCTTCCTCTCTTGGTCCTGTGTCTGTGTCGTCCTCGCATATATATATATATATATATATATATATATATATATATATATATATATATATATATATATATATATATATATATATATTGGCTCCCTCACTTGTGCATTAAAAAAATCATAACCATGATATTTAAAGTGGAAGTTCTCTGTTTGATGACCAAAAACTCCAGCTGTGGGTGTCAAATGGGGGTTCGAAACATGGACTGGGTAACACTCACGTCGGATGTTCGATGGAATATATGGGGATGCCAGGCCTGACCTATCTCCTCTCTTACGACTCAACTTGAACTGCCCTTTCGAGTGCCTGGAGGGTGAGCGGCCTACAAATTCACGCAGGAGGCAGTGAATCAGTAACGGTTGGTATCAGTCATTAGTACTGAGACGGGTCATCATATGACTTAAGACCCACGCCAGGAAACACTTGTTTCCTGACGAACATTATACCTATGTCTCGTGAGTTAATGTGACTTTGTAAATGGTCCAAGTGGGAGCGGAAACGTCGTCGTAAGCTTCTCTGTCCTGTGTGCGAATTATATGTGTATATTCCCTAAAGTGTGGTAGGCTTAGCTCTAGGAGATTTTCCTGTGTCATCCATAACAGTAAATGGTGGTGCCAGAGTTCTCGTACCCGTGAGCGTTTGTAGATTTATCCTGCAGCTTAGGTAGTGAAATGTTATATATGTGAGATAGCGTGCTCAGTCCCCGGAGTGTTGTATTTACAGGAGTGTTTGGCCGCTTTACTCTTCCACGAGGGTAACTTACATGGCTTATATCACTCCAGTTTTATGTATTTAAAAGTCGCCTTTCCCTGGCTGCAACAGTTCACAGCTAACCCACAATACCCTGGCTGCAACAGTTCACAGCTAACCCACAATACCCTGGCTGCAACAGTTCACAGCTAACCCACAATACCCTGGCTGCAACAGTTCACAGCTAACCCACAATACCCTGGCTGCAACAGTTCACAGCTAACCCACAATACCCTGGCTGCAACAGTTCACAGCTAACCCACAATACCCTGGCTGCAACAGTTCACAGCTAACCCACAATACCCTGGCTGCAACAGTTCACGGCTAACCCACAATACCCTGGCTACAACAACTCACAACTAACCCACAATACCCTGGCTATAACAACTCACAACTAACCCACAATACCCTGGCTACAACAACTCACAACTAACCCACAAAACCCTGGCTGGAACAGTTCACAACTAACCCACAATACCCTGGCTGCAACATTTCACAACTTACCCACACTACCCTGGCTGCAACAGTTCACAACTAACCCACAATACCCTGGCTGCAACAGTTCACAACTAACCCACAATACCCTGGCTGCAGCAGTTCACAACTAACCCACAATACCCTGGCTGCAACAACTCACAACTAACCCACAATACCCTGGCTGCAACAACTCACAACTAACCCACAATACCCTGGCTGCAACAGTTCACAACTAACCCACAATACCCTGGCTGCAACAGTTCACAACTAACCCACAATACCCTGGCTGCAACAGTTCACAACTAACCCACAATACCCTGGCTGCAACAACTCACAACTAACCCACAATACCCTGGCTGCAACAGTTCACAACTAACCCACAATACCCTGGCTGCAACAGTTCACAACTAACCCACAATACCCTGGCTGCAACAGTTCACAACTAACCCACAATACCCTGGCTGCAACAGTTCACAACTAACCCACAATACCCTGGCTGCAACAGTTCACAACTAACCCACAATACCCTGGCTGCAACAGTTCACAACTAACCCACAATACCCTGGCTGCAACAGTTCACAACTAACCCACAATACCCTGGCTGCAACAGTTCACAACTAACCCACAATACCCTGGCTGCAACAGTTCACAACTAACCCACAATACCCTGGCTGCAACAGTTCACAACTAACCCACAATACCCTGGCTGCAACAGTTCACAACTAACCCACAATACCCTGGCTGCAACAGTTCACAACTAACCCACAATGCCCTGGCTGCAACAGTTCACAACTAACCCACAATACCCTTGCTGCAACAGTTCACAACTAACCCACAATGCCCTGGCTGCAACAGTTCACAACTAACCCACAATGCCCTGGCTGCAACAGTTCACAACTAACCCACAATGCCCTGGCTGCAACAGTTCACAACTAACCCACAATATCCTGGCTGCAACAGTTCACAACTAACCCACAATACCCTGGCTGCAACAATTCACAACTAACCCACAATACCCTGGCTGCAACAACTCACAACTAACCCACAATACCCTGGCTGCAACAGTTCACAACTAACCCACAATACCCTGGCTGCAACAGTTCACAACTAACCCACAATACCCTGGCTGCAGCAACTCACAACTAACCCACAATACCCTGGCTGCAGCAACTCACAACTAACCCACAATACCCTGGCTGCAACAGTTCACAACTAACCCACAATACCCTGGCTGCAACAGTTCACAACTAACCCACAATACCCTGGCTGCAACAGTTCACAGCTAACCCACAATGCCCTGGCTGCAACAGTTCACAACTAACCCACAATACCCTCGCTGCAACAGTTCACAACTAACCCACAATACCCTGGCTGCAACAGTTCACAACTAACCCACAATACCCTGGCTGCAACAACTCACAACTAACCCACAATACCCTGGCTGCAACAACTCACAACTAACCCACAATACCCTGGCTACAACAGTTCACAACTAACCCACAATACCCTGGCTGCAACAGTTCACAACTAACCCACAATACCCTGTCTGCAACAGTTCACAACTAACCCACAATGCCCTGGCTGCAACAGTTCACAACTAACCCACAATACCCTGGCTGCAACAGTTCACAGCTAACCCACAATACCCTGGCTGCAACAGTTCACAACTAACCCACAATGCCCTGGCTGCAACAGTTCACAACTAACCCACAATACCCTGGCTGCAACAATTCACGTACAACTAATATGATATTTTACTGGGGCATCGTTTCTCTCTTTAGGAGATCTGTCAAGCTCCTGGAGAGCGAAACGTTGCCACAATAAAGTGCCACATTACTCACACGTTTTATCTTTTACCCAACATATTTTTTTAAATCATTGGTTTAGAAAGCCTACAAGTTAATAAATAAGTCTCTTATGCAACATTGGACTGAAGAAGCAACTGTCTGGCGAAACGTTTCCAGAATAAAGATATCCAAAACGTGCTCAAGTGTCTCATTTATCAAGGTAACACTTCTCAACTAAGCTTAGATGTTTTGGAACAGCAAGCTTAGTTGTGGGTCTTTGAAATTTCGTGTTTGTTTCCACCCTACCTTGAAGAAATAGTGGTGGAGGGGTAAGCCAGCGAGAGGTCTCAGTCACATGACCATAAGCTCCAAAGGCGGGTCATTAACTAAGACCCGCGTCAGGAAACACTTGTCCTATGACGGACCGAAAGGTCGTCACTGGTTTCCTCTCATACGTGCGGATTATTTGTCGATTCCTGGAGTGTTTTTTTCCAAGTTGCTCATAGGTAGCAGTGAGTTTTATGACTCTTAATTAAGTTGAAAGTTAAGTGCAAACGATGTCGGAGGTCAGTCCCCACGCTACCCGGTCCCAGACCTCGTTACCCGGTCCATGACCTGATCAGCTAGGCAGTTTGATTCGTTACATAGTTTTCAGAATAGTAATAAGACACAATACAATAACTGGAACAGTTCACGGTAGATGTTTCGGTCTTTCCTGGACTGTTGATAGTACGACATTTAACAGTGCACGAAGCTTAATCAGTCACCTGGCGAAATTCGCGTTGTGTGGAGCTTTAAGGTGCGTGTATAAGCTAAGGATCCCGCAACAAACGCCTGGCAGATGGTCATCACTCCAACTGTTCTCTGCTCTCACTATCGCAATGTTAATCAACCTTCCTACATAAGTCTGCCACATTTGATGGTCAAATGTGTGATGAAGTTTTGTTAACACTGCAGTGTGGAACATAAATGTGAATTCATAACTTCACGGGAGGGCCGCATCCATTTCCTAGAAGGGCCACATGCGGTCCCCGAGCCGCAGGTGAGTCTACAGGATGTAGACGACACAACATTTATGATAATGTTATACTCTTAGTAACCCATATGGAGCACCCTTAAACATAGCACTTCATAATCTAGAAAGCTGTATTTACATCCATGAATTATATTAAGCCATTTGTATTCCCAGAAGACAAGTAATTTTAACCCCTGACATTTTGCTGGACGTGATGGTATGTGGCAAGTTGTGCCTGTAAAATTTGGAGTGACCCCTGACTCTTCAGGATTTCAGCCGGTTGAAAACTTTCTAAATAAAGTTAGAGAGTTTTAGCGAGTCCAAGGGAAGAGTTGAACTTCCGGCATCGTTGGTGTGGTTCCTGTTGTCGAAGTGGTGGTGGTGGTGGTGACCCATGCAGAGACCATTTGCTGTTGTTAAGTATTTAACTACCGTATGTTCAATGGCCTTCCTCTTGTTATGACCTTGTGTTGGGGTTATGTTTCCTCTTGTTATGACCTTGTGTTGCGTTATGTTTCCTGTTATGACCTTGTGTTGGGTTATGTTTCCTGTTGTTATGACCTTGTGTTGGGGTTATGTTTCCTCTTGTTATGACCTTGTGTTGGGGTTATGTTTCCTCTTGTTATGACCTTGTGTTGGGGTTATGTTTCCTGTTGTTATGACCTTGTGTTGGGTTATGTTTCCTCTTGTTATGACCTTGTGTTGGGTTATGTTTCCTGTTGTTATGACCTTGTGTTGGTGTTATGTTTCCTGTTGTTATGACCTTGTGTTGGGTTATGTTTCCTGTTGTTATGACCTTGTGTTGGGTTATGTTTCCTGTTGTTATGACCTTGTGTTGGGTTATGTTTCCTGTTGTTATGACCTTGTGTTGGGTTATGTTTCCTGTTGTTATGACCTTGTGTTGGGTTATGTTTCCTGTTGTTATGACCTTGTGTTGGGATTACGTTTCCTGTTGTTATGACCTTGTGTTGGGGTTATGTTTCCTGTTGTTATGACCTTGTGTTGGGTTATGTTTCCTGTTGTTATGACCTTGTGTTGGGTTATGTTTCCTCTTGTTATGACCTTGTGTTGGGTTATGTTTCCTCTTGTTATGACCTTGTGTTGGGTTATGTTTCCTGTTATGACCTTGTGTTGGTGTTATGTTTCCTGTTGTTATGACCTTGTGTTGGGTTATGTTTCCTGTTGTTATGACCTTGTGTTGGGTTATGTTTCCTGTTGTTATGACCTTGTGTTGGGTTATGTTTCCTGTTGTTATGACCTTGTGTTGGGTTATGTTTCCTGTTGTTATGACCTTGTGTTGGGTTATGTTTCCTGTTGTTATGACCTTGTGTTGGGATTACGTTTCCTGTTGTTATGACCTTGTGTTGGGGTTATGTTTCCTGTTGTTATGACCTTGTGTTGGGTTATGTTTCCTGTTGTTATGACCTTGTGTTGGGTTATGTTTCCTCTTGTTATGACCTTGTGTTGGGTTATGTTTCCTCTTGTTATGACCTTGTGTTGGGTTATGTTTCCTGTTGTTATGACCTTGTGTTGGGATTACGTTTCCTGTTGTTATGACCTTGTGTTGGGGTTATGTTTCCTGTTGTTATGACCTTGTGTTGGGTTATGTTTCCTCTTGTTATGACCTTGTGTTGGGTTATGTTTCCTCTTGTTATGACCTTGTGTTGGGTTATGTTTCCTGTTGTTATGACCTTGTGTTGGGGTTATGTTTCCTGTTGTTATGACCTTGTGTTGGGTTATGTTTCCTGTTGTTATGACCTTGTGTTGGGTTATGTTTCCTGTTGTTATGACCTTGTGTTGGGGTTATGTTTCCTGTTGTTATGACCTTGTGTTGGGTTATGTTTCCTGTTGTTATGACCTTGTGTTGGGTTATGTTTCCTGTTGTTATGACCTTGTGTTGGGTTATGTTTCCTGTTGTTATGACCTTGTGTTGGGTTATGTTTCCTGTTGTTATGACCTTGTGTTGGGTTATGTTTCCTGTTGTTATGACCTTGTGTTGGGGTATGTTTCCTCTTGTTATGACCTTGTGTTGGGGTTATGTTTCCTCTTGTTATGACCTTGTGTTGGGTTATGTTTCCTGTTGTTATGACCTTGTGTTGGGGTTATGTTTCCTCTTGTTATGACCTTGTGTTGGGGTTATGTTTCCTGTTGTTATGACCTTGTGTTGGGTTATGTTTCCTGTTGTTATGACCTTGTGTTGGGTTATGTTTCCTCTTGTTATGACCTTGTGTTGGGTTATGTTTCCTCTTGTTATGACCTTGTGTTGGGGTTATGTTTCCTGTTATGACCTTGTGTTAGGTTATGTTTCCTGTTGTTATGACCTTGTGTTGGGTTATGTTTCCTCTTGTTATGACCTTGTGTTGGGGTTATGTTTCCTCTTGTTATGACCTTGTGTTGGGATAACGTTTCCTGTTATGACCTTGTGTTGGGGTTATGTTTCCTGTTGTTATGACCTTGTGTTGGGATAACGTTTCCTGTTATGACCTTGTGTTGGGGTTATGTTTCCTGTTGTTATGACCTTGTGTTGGGATTACGTTTCCTGTTGTTATGACCTTGTGTCGGGGTTATGTTTCCTGTTGTTATGACCTTGTGTTGGGGTTATGTTTCCTGTTGTTATGACCTTGTGTTGGGGTTAGGTTTCCTGTTATGACCTTGTGTTGGGGTTATGTTTCCTGTTATGACTTTGTGTTGGGGTTATGTTTCCTGTTGTTATGACCTTGTGTTGGGGTTGTTTCCTGTTGTTATGACCTTGTGTTGGGGTTATGTTTCCTGTTATGACCTTGTGTTGGGGTTATGTTTCCTGTTGTTATGACCTTGTGTTGGGGTTATGTTTCCTGTTGTTATGACCTTGTGTTGGGGTTATGTTTCCTGTTGTGACCTTGTGTTGGGGTTATGTTTCCTGTTGTTATGACCTTGTGTTGGGGTTATGTTTCCTGTTGTTATGACCTTGTGTTGGGGTTATGTTTCCTGTTGTTATGACCTTGTGTTGGGGTTATGTTTCCTCTTGTTATGACCTTGTGTTGGGGTTATGTTTCCTGTTATAACCTTGTGTTGGGGTTATGTTTCCTCTCGTTATAACCTTGTGTTGGGGTTATGTTTCCTGTTATAACCTTGTGTTGGGGTTATGTTTCCTCTTGTTATAACCTTGTGTTGGGGTTATGTTTCCTCTTGTTATAACCTTGTGTTGGGGTTATGTTTCCTGTTATAACCTTGTGTTGGAGTCATGTTTCCTGTTATAACCTTGTGTTGGGGTTATGTTTCCTGTTATAACCTTGTGTTGGGGTTATGTTTCCTGTTATAACCTTGTGTTGGGGTTATGTTTCCTGTTATAACCTTGTGTTGGAGTTATGTTTCCTGGTATAACCTTGTGTTGGGGTTATGTTTCCTGTTATAACCTTGTGTTGGGGTTATGTTTCCTGTTATAACCTTGTGTTGGGGTTATGTTTCCTGTTATAACCTTGTGTTGGGGTTATGTTTCCTCTTGTTATAACCTTGTGTTGGGGTTATGTTTCCTCTTGTTATAACCTTGTGTTGGGGTTATGTTTCCTGTTATAACCTTGTGTTGGGGTTGTGTTTCCTGTTATAACCTTGTGTTGGGGTTGTGTTTCCTGTTATAACCTTGTGTTGGGGTTGTGTTTCCTGTTATAACCTTGTGTTGGGGTTGTGTTTCCTGTTATAACCTTGTGTTGGGGTTATGTTTCCTGTTATAACCTTGTGTTGGGGTTATGTTTCCTGTTATAACCTTGTGTTGGGGTTATGTTTCCTGTTATAACCTTGTGTTGGGGTTATGTTTCCTGTTATAACCTTGTGTTGGGGTTATGTTTCCTGTTATAACCTTGTGTTGGGGTTATGTTTCCTGTTATAACCTTGTGTTGGGGTTATGTTTCCTGTTATAACCTTGTGTTGGGGTTATGTTTCCTGTTATAACCTTGTGTTGGGGTTATGTTTCCTGTTATAACCTTGTGTTGGGGTTATGTTTCCTGGTATAACCTTGTGTTGGGGTTATGTTTCCTGTTATAACCTTGTGTTGGGGTTATGTTTCCTGTTATAACCTTGTGTTGGGGTTATGTTTCCTGTTATAACCTTGTGTTGGGGTTATGTTTCCTGTTATAACCTTGTGTTGGGGTTATGTTTCCTGTTATAACCTTGTGTTGGGGTTATGTTTCCTGTTATAACCTTGTGTTGGGGTTATGTTTCCTGTTATAACCTTGTGTTGGGGTTATGTTTCCTGTTATAACCTTGTGTTGGGGTTATGTTTCCTGTTATAACCTTGTGTTGGGGTTATGTTTCCTGGTATAACCTTGTGTTGGGGTTATGTTTCCTGTTATAACCTTGTGTTGGGGTTATGTTTCCTGTTATAACCTTGTGTTGGGGTTGTGTTTCCTGTTATAACCTTGTGTTGGGGTTATGTTTCCTGTTATAACCTTGTGTTGGGGTTATGTTTCCTGTTATAATCTTGTGTTGGGGTTATGTTTCCTGTTATAACCTTGTGTTGGGGTTATGTTTCCTGTTATAATGTTATTTTTCAGTTCTGGTAGCCATTTTGTAGTTCTTAGGACCCTATTTTTAACCCATCCACATTTTTTTTTTTAGGTGTGAGCACAACACCTAAAATTTTGGCCTGTGTTCCAAACAGCTGTTTTTTTATACACATATCTCATCTATATATTTGAAAGTTGTTTTATAGTATACGAGATTTTTCGAAATTTGTGTGTGTGTACTCGCGTATATGTGGTTGCAGGGGTCGAGTCATAGCTCCTGGCTGTGTACTCACCTAGTTGTACTCACCTAGTTGAGGTTGCGGGGGTCGAGTCCGAGCTCCTGGCCCCGCCTCTTCACTGATCGCTACTAGGTCACTCTCCCTGAGCCGTGAGCTTTATCATACCTCTGCTTAAAGCTATGTATGGATCCTGCCTCCACTACATCGCTTCCCAAACTATTCCACTTACTGACTACTCTGTGGCTGAAGAAATACTTCCTAACATCCCTGTGATTCATCTGTGTCTTCAGCTTCCAACTGTGTCCCCTTGTTACTGTGTCCAATCTCTGGAACATCCTGTCTTTGTCCACCTTGTCAATTCCTCTCATTATTTTGTATGTCGTTATCATGTCCCCCCTATCTCTCCTGTCCTCCAGTGTCGTCAGGTTGATTTCCCTTAACCTCTCCTCGTAGGACATACCTCTTAGCTCTGGGACTAGTCTTGTTGCAAACCTTTGCTCTTTCTCTAGTTTCTTCACGTGCTTGGCTAGGTGTGTGTGTGTGTGTGTGTGTGTGTGTGTGTGTGTGTGTGTGTGTGTGTGTGTGTGAGAGAAAGGAGAGGAAGGGAGGGAGGAAGATGGAGGTATTATATATGGTGAGGGAGGACAACAGTGGTGCACCTCACCATCTTGGGCCACCACTGCTTACCCATCCACGTCTCCACACAGGACGCCGCCCGCCACTATCCCGCCCACACGTCCCTCTGGGAACCGATCATACCCTACCCCACCCACTCGCCCGCCACTATCGACAGACACCATGCCTTTCCCCTAGCTCTCTCTCTCTCTCTCTCTCTCTCTTTTTTTACACAGGGTTTGACAAGGTTAAGGATCTCTAGCTTTATTGACAAGCTATTTACAGGTTAAGGATTCCTAACTTTATTGGCAAGCTAAGAGCTGTTACCTACATCAGCTCATTTGAAAGCATTTTTATTGTTATGAGACATACAAGTAGGGAACAGGATGAAGTTGGAGCCATCTGTGGGCCAGCATTTTCATTTGATCAACTGACTTGATCTCGTTGACATCATTATGCTGTACGAATGTGTTCCATACTCGAGTCATCCTGGGTATGTATGATCTCAGATGGAGTGATGTTCTGGAGAAGGGTACAGCCAGAGTGAAGCTGCTGCTTTCTGCCCGTCTTGTGGCATAAAAGCTTGTTTCACGCTGTCCTCGAAGTGGATCCAAGTGTGGTATTTTGACAATATTGGCCTTGTACATAACAGTAAGGCCACCCACATCCCTCCTATGTTGAAGGCTCTGCTGAAATGACAGATCTATCCAGGATGGGTCCAGGCGAGAGCTGAGACGTCTTGCTCTGTTCTCTACTCTATCAAGCAGTCGCAGATGAGAGGGGGGGGGCAGGCAAACCAAGAAAGTGGAGCATACTCAAGGTGTGAGCGTACTTGCGCCTCGTACAGGATCTTGCAACCCCTACTGTCAAGCAGATGCGAGATACGGCGAAGTGCTGTAAGCTTCCTGGCTGCCTTGTTTGCAAGATTTACAACATGGTTCTTCATGGTTAGTTTGGAGTCAAATTTCACCCCAAGGATATCAACTTCTTCTCCAGGTGCCAACACCCTCCCATTCATCCTTACTACTGCACCAGCATTACCATCATGGTGCCTAAACACGATCAGCATTTACGTTTTCTCAGGTGCAAATGTTACTTGCCATCTATTTCCCCAAGCTGATATAACTCTCAGCTGGTGATTGGTGTAGCTTAGAGCAGCTGGCATTTCTTCTCTTGGATAAGTGAATGTCTGTGTACAGTCGTCTGCATATGCATGTGATTCTGGGATGAGATGAAGGAGGTCGTTGAAGTAGACATTCCATAACAATGGACCCAGCACGCTTCCTTGTGGAACACTTGCCCCAATAGGGTGTCTTGCTGATTCCGTTCCATTGAGAACTACACTTAGAGATCTACCATGAAGGTAATCACTGAGGAGACATAGCGTAGAGCCTGCAATTCCCAGTGCTTGAAGTTTTGCTAAGAGACCCTGGTGCCTCACCCGGTCGAAAGCGCCAGCAATGTCCAGTGCTACCACACAGCTAACTTTGGATTCATCCAGTGACTGGTGCCACTTAGTGGAGAGGTTTAACAACAGATCAGCAGCAGAGTAACCTTTACTGAAGCCATATTGACGATCACAAATTAGTGAGTGGTAGTCAAAAAACTGTCATTTGTCTTGAGATTATTGTCTCAAGGATCTTACCAGTGATTGACAGGAGTGACACTGGTCTGTAGTTGCTGATTTCTGCTCTGCTCTTCTTTTTGTGAACAGGGACTACATTTGCCTCTTTCCATAGAGAGGGCCATTTGCACTGTACTAGGCAGTGCTGAAAGATGCGAGTTAGAGGTGCTGCTAGCTGGTCTGCACATCTTCTCAACAATCTTGGGCTCAACTTGTCTGGGCCCACAGCCTTTTCTTGGTCAAGCGATATAAGTAGGAAATGCACCTCCTCCTGCCTTATTGTCACCACTGACAGTTTTGACACAGTTCTTGCAACTAGCCAAGGAGGGTCCCTTGCTGGATCAGGAACTTGCATTTTGGTAGCAAAGTGTTCAGCAAAGAGGTCCGCCTTCTCTTGACTACTAGTAGAGTTGGTCCCATCCTGTCGATTTAGAGGTGGAATGAGTTCATCAGGCAGATAACCTTGTCTGTCCTTGACCAGGGACCACCAGGTTTTGGAGCCTACCCTACCTGATGCTAGCTTTCTTTTAGTGTCCACCTCCCATTTAGCAATGGCCCACTTTTGAACGTCACCCATATGCCTACAGGCTTGCGTGTGCAAGTTCCTGTTATAGGTGGTAGGATCTCTCTCTCTCTCTCTCTCTCTCTCTCTCTCTCTCTCTCTCTCTCTCTCTCTCTCTCTCTCTCTCTCTCTCTCTCTCTCTCTCTCTCTCTCTCTCTCTCTCTCGTTTGCTGGTGTTGTCAACGAACACCAGCTTATAACAGAATAACTAATGAAAAGACAAGGAACAGTCGTAAAGACTAAGAACATTACTGCTACTAGAACTAACATTATTACTGCTAGAACATTGTTACTGCTAGAACTAACATTGTTACTGCTAGAACTAACATTATTACTGCTAGAACTAACATTATTACTGCTAGAACTAACATTGTTACCACTAGAGATAACATTGTTACTGCTAGAACTAGTATTATTACTGCTAGAACTAGCATTATTGCTGCTAGAACTAACATTATTACTGCTAGAACTAACATTGTTACTACTAGAGATAACATTGTTACTGCTAGAACTAGTATTATTACTGCTAGAACTAGCATTATTGCTGCTAGAACTAACATTATTACTGCTAGAGATAACATTGTTACTGCTAGAACTAACATTATTACTGCTAGAGATAACATTATTACTGCTAGAACTAGCATTATTACTGCTAGAACTAACATTGTTACCACTAGAGATAACATTGTTACTACTAGAGATAACATTGTTACTGCTAGAACTAACATTGTTACTGCTAGAACTAACATTGTTACTGCTAGAACTAACATTGTTACTGCTAGAACTAACATTATTACTGCTAGAACTAACATTACTGCTAGAACTAGCATTATTCCTGCTAGAACTAACATTATTACTGCTAGAACTAACATTATTACTGCTAGAACTAACATTGTTACTGCTAGAACTAACATTGTTACTGCTAGAACTAACATTGTTACTGCTAGAACTAACATTGATACTGCTAGAACTAACATTGTTACTGCTAGAACTAACATTGTTACTGCTAGAACTAACATTGTTACTGCTAGAACTAACATTGTTACTGCTAGAACTAACATTATTACTGCTAGAGATAACATTGTTACTGCTAGAACTAACATTGTTACTGCTAGAACTAACATTGTTACTGCTAGAACTAACATTGTTACTGCTAGAACTAACATTGTTACTGCTAGAACTAACATTATTACTGCTAGAGATAACATTGTTACTGTTAGAACTAACATTGTTACTGCTAGAACTAACATTGTTACTGCTAGAACTAACATTGTTACTGCTAGAACTAACATTGTTACTGCTAGAACTAACATTATTACTGCTAGAGATAACATTGTTACTGCTAGAACTAACATTGTTACTGCTAGAACTAACATTGTTACTGCTAGAACTAACATTGTTACTGCTAGAACTAACATTGTTACTGCTAGAACTAACATTGTTACTGCTAGAACTAACATTGTTACTGCTAGAACTAACATTGATACTGCTAGAACTAACATTGTTACTGCTAGAACTAACATTGTTACTGCTAGAACTAACATTCTTACTGCTAGAACTAACATTGTTACTGCTAGAACTAACATTGTTACTGCTAGACTAGCTATACTGCTATTTGTTACTGCTAGACTGCTAGAACTAGCATTGATACTGCTAGAACTAACATTGATACTGCTAGAACTAAGATTGTTACTGCTAGAACTAGCATTGATACTGCTAGAACTAACATTGTTACTGCTAGAACTAACATCGTTACTGCTAGAACTAACATTGTTACTGCTAGAACTAACATTACTGCTAGAGATAACATTGTTACTGCTAGAACTAACATTGTTACTGCTAGAGATAACATTGTTACTGCTAGAACTAACATTGATACTGCTAGAACTAACATTGTTACTGCTAGAACTAACATTGTTACTGCTAGAACTAACATTCTTACTGCTAGAACTAACATTGTTACTGCTAGAACTAACATTGTTACTGCTAGGACTAGCATTGATACTGCTAGAACTAACATTGTTACTGCTACAACTAACATTGTTACTGCTAGAACTAGCATTGATACTGCTAGAACTAACATTGATACTGCTAGAACTAAGATTGTTACTGCTAGAACTAGCATTGATACTGCTAGAACTAACATTGTTACTGCTAGAACTAACATCGTTACTGCTAGAACTAACATTGTTACTGCTAGAACTAACATTACTGCTAGAGATAACATTGTTACTGCTAGAACTAACATTGTTACTGCTAGAACTAACATTGTTACTGCTAGAACTAACATTGTTACTGCTAGAACTAACATTATTACTGCTAGAGATAACATTGTTACTGCTAGAACTAACATTGTTACTGCTAGAACTAACATTGTTACTGCTAGAACTAACATTGTTACTGCTAGAACTAACATTGTTACTGCTAGAACTAACATTACTGCTAGAGATAACATTGTTACTGCTAGAACTAACATTATTACTGCTAGAGATAACATTGTTACTGCTAGAACTAACATTATTACTGCTAGAGATAACATTATTACTGCTAGAACTAGCATTATTACTGCTAGAACTAACATTGTTACCACTAGAGATAACATTGTTACTACTAGAGATAACATTGTTACTGCTAGAACTAACATTGTTACTGCTAGAACTAACATTGTTACTGCTAAAACTAACATTATTACTGCTAGAACTAACATTGTTACTGCTAGAACTAACATTATTACTGCTAGAACTAACATTACTGCTAGAACTAGCATTATTCCTGCTAGAACTAACATTATTACTGCTAGAACTAACATTGTTCCTGCTAGAACTAGCATTGTTCCTGCTAGAACTAGCATTGTTCCTGCTAGAACTAGCATTGTTACTGCTAGAACTAGCATTGTTACTGCTAGAACTAACATTAGTTTTGTAATATAAATTGCGATGCACCAACAGTTCTAGACTGTTGTTGGAGACTGTTGACTGTGAGAAGTGACTCTTGCTTTTAGATGCGTAGGGAAAGAAATATAATCAAGAATCAAAAGAAAACAACACGAAAATGAGGTGACAGAAAATGCTTCGTTGATTTTTAAATATTCCAGAATATTTAGTGTGATATATTGGCCAGTTGAAAAGTGTGAAGGATAAGAGGTGGTGTTTAAAGGAGAAATAAGAGAGAGAGAGAGAGAGAGAGCGAAGTATACAAAGGAATAGCAAGTTGATAAATGATGATAGAAGGAAGGTACAACTTGATAAATACTGCTAAGAGGTTACATGATGATAGAAGGGAGGAAAGAAAGGAGTTTTTGCAGAGTAAGACTATCGTAGCACGTAGTTTCTTCACTCCATCTTGCTCCTCTCACTTAGTTTCCTGTCATTCCTCTCTTTCCGCTCCCTCCCCCTCTCGTTCCTCCCTCTCACTCACCTTAGCTTGTGTTCCCTGGGTCTGGCCACCAGATCGATTCAGTATATTTTAATTAAGTTGGGTTTACCGTCTTTGCTTGCTGCAGGCAGCGTTGCTTCTTGTTCTTCTCCCCTCCCTGCAGCAGTTCTCCTTAGTGTTGTTCCCTCCCTGGCTGCTGCAGGCAGCAGTATTGTTCCCTCCCTGGCTGAACTGCAGGCAGCAGTATTGTTCCCTCCCTGGCTGAACTGCAGGCAGCAGTATTGTTCCCTCTCTGGATGAACTGCAGGCAGCAGTATTGTTCCCTCCCTGGCTGAACTGCAGGCAGCAGTATTGTTCCCTCCCTGGCTGAACTGCAGGCAGCAGTATTGTTCCCTCCCTGGCTGAACTGCAGGCAGCAGTATTGTTCCCTCCCTGGCTGAACTGCAGGCAGCAGTATAGTTCCCTCCCTGGCTGAACTGCAGGCAGCAGTATTGTTCCCTCCCTGGCTGAACTGCAGGCAGCAGTATTGTTCCCTCCCTGGCTGAACTGCAGGCAGCAGTATTGTTCCCTCTCTGGATGAACTGCAGGCAGCAGTATTGTTCCCTCTCTGGATGAACTGCAGGCAGCAGTATTGTTCCCTCTCTGGATGAACTGCAGGCAGCAGTATTGTTCCCTCTCTGGATGAACTGCAGGCAGCAGTATTGTTCCCTCCCTGGCTGCTGCAGGCAGCAGTATTTTTTCCTCCCTGGCTGCTGCAGGCAGCAGTATTGTTCCCTTCCTGGCTGAACTGCAGGCAGCAGTATTGTTCCCTCCCTGGCTGAACTGCAGGCAGCAGTATTGTTCCCTCCCTGGCTGAACTGCAGGCAGCAGTATTGTTCCCTCCCTGGCTGAACTGCAGGCAGCATTATTGTTCCCTCCCTGGCTGAACTGCAGGCAGCAGTATTGTTCCCTCCCTGGCTGAACTGCAGGCAGCAGTATTGTTCCCTCCCTGGCTGAACTGCAGGCAGCAGTATTGTTCCCTCCCTGGCTGAACTGCAGGCAGCAGTATTGTTCCCTCCCTGGCTGAACTGCAGGCAGCAGTATTGTTCCCTCCCTGGCTGAACTGCAGGCAGCAGTATTGTTCCCTCCCTGGCTGAACTGCAGGCAGCAGTATTGTTCCCTCCCTGGCTGAACTGCAGGCAGCAGTATTGTTCCCTCTGGATGAACTGCAGGCAGCAGTATTGTTCCCTCTCTGGATGAACTGCAGGCAGCAGTATTGTTCCCTCCCTGGCTGCTGCAGGCAGCAGTATTGTTCCCTCCCTGGCTGCTGCAGGCAGCAGTATTGTTCCCTTCCTGGCTGCTGCAGGCAGCAGTATTGTTCCCTCCCTGGCTGCTGCAGGCAGCAGTATTGTTCCCTCCCTGGCTGCTGCAGGTAGCAGTATTGTTCCCTCCCTGGCTGCTGCAGGCAGCAGTATTGTTCCCTCCCTGGCTGCTGCATGTAGCAGTATTGTTCCCTCCCTGGCTGCTGCACGCAGCAGTATTGTTCCCTCCCTGGCTGCTGCAGGCAGCAGTATTGTTCCCTCCCTGGCTGCTGCAGGCAGCAGTATTGTTCCCTCCCTGGCTGCTGCAGGCAGTAGTATTGTTCCCTCTCTGGCTGAACTGCAGGCAGCAGTATTGTTCCCTCTCTGGCTGAACTGCAGGCAGCAGTATTGTTCCCTCTCTGGCTGAACTGCAGGCAGCAGTATTGTTCCCTCTCTGGCTGAACTGCAGTCAGCAGTATTGTTCCCTCTCTGGCTGAACTGCAGGCAGCAGTATTGTTCCCTCTCTGGCTGAACTGCAGTCAGCAGTATTGTTCCCTCTCTGGCTGAACTGCAGGCAGCAGTATTGTTCCCTCTCTGGCTGAACTGCAGTCAGCAGTATTGTTCCCTCTCTGGTTGAACTGCAGGCAGCAGTATTGTTCCCTCTGGCTGAACTGCAGGCAGCAGTATTGTTCTCTCTCTGGCTGAACTGCAGGCAGCAGTATTGTTCCCTCTCTGGCTGAACTGCAGGCAGCAGTATTGTTCCCTCTCTGGCTGAACTGCAGTCAGCAGTATTGTTCCCTCTCTGGCTGAAGTGCAGGCAGCAGTATTGTTCCCTCCCTGGCTGCTGCAGGCAGCAGTATTGTTCCCTCTCTGGCTGAACTGCAGGCAGCAGTATTGTTCCCTCTCTGGTTGAACTGCAGGCAGCAGTATTGTTCCCTCTGGCTGAACTGCAGGCAGCAGTATTGTTCCCTCTGGCTGGCTGAACTGCAGGCCGCAGCATTGTTGCCTCTCTGGCTGAAGTGCAGGCAGCAGTATTGTTCCCTCTCTGGCTGAACTGCAGGCAGCAGTATTGTTCCCTCTCTGGCTGAACTGCAGGCAGCAGTATTGTTCCCTCTCTGGCTGAACTGCAGGCAGCAGTATTGTTCCCTCTCTGGCTGAACTGCAGGCAGCAGTATTGTTCCCTCTCTGGCTGAACTGCAGGCAGCAGTATTGTTCCCTCTCTGGCTGAACTGCAGGCAGCAGTATTGTTCCCTCTCTGGCTGATCTGCAGGCAGCAGTATTGTTCCCTCTCTGGCTGAACTGCAGGCAGCAGTATTCTCTCTCTGGCTGAACTGCAGGCAGCAGTATTGTTCCCTCTCTGGCTGAACTGCAGGCAGCAGTATTGTTCTCTCTCTGGCTGAACTGCAGGCAGCAGTATTGTTCTCTCTCTGGCTGAACTGCAGGCAGCAGTATTGTTCTCTCTCTGGCTGAACTGCAGGCAGCAGTATTGTTCCCTCTCTGGCTGAACTGCAGGCAGCAGTATTGTTCCCTCTCTGGCTGAACTGCAGGCAGCAGTATTGTTCCCTCTCTGGCTGAACTGCAGGCAGCAGTATTGTTCCCTCTCTGGCTGCTGCAGGCAGCAGTATTGTTCCCTCTCTGGCTGCTGCAGGCAGCAGTATTGTTCCCTCTCTGGCTGCTGCAGGCAGCAGTATTGTTCCCTCTCTGGCTGCTGCAGGCAGCAGTATTGTTCCCTCTCTGGCTGAACTGCAGGCAGCAGTATTGTTCCCTCTCTGGCTGCTGCAGGCAGCAGTATTGTTCCCTCTCTGGCTGCTGCAGGCAGCAGTATTGTTCCCTCTCTGGCTGAACTGCAGGCAGCAGTATTGTTCCCTCTCTGGCTGCTGCAGGCAGCAGTATTGTTCCCTCTCTGGCTGAACTGCAGGCAGCAGTATTGTTCCCTCTCTGGCTGCTGCAGGCAGCAGTATTGTTCCCTCTCTGGCTGCTGCAGGCAGCAGTATTGTTCCCTCTCTGGCTGAACTGCAGGCAGCAGTATTGTTCCCTCTCTGGCTGCTGCAGGCAGCAGTATTGTTCCCCCTCTGGCAGGCAGCAGTATTGTTCTCTCTGCAGGCAGCAGTATTGTTCCCTCTCTGGCTGAACTGCAGGCAGCAGTATTGTTCCCTCTCTGGCTGAGGCAGCTGCAGGCAGCAGTATTGTTCCCTCTCTGGCTGCTGCAGGCAGCAGTATTGTTCCCTCTCTGGCTGAACTGCAGGCAGCAGTATTGTTCCCTCTCTGGCTGCTGCAGGCAGCAGTATTGTTCCCTCTCTGGCTGCTGCAGGCAGCAGTATTGTTCCCTCTCTGGCTGAACTGCAGGCAGCAGTATTGTTCCCTCTCTGGCTGCTGCAGGCAGCAGTATTGTTCCCTCTCTGGCTGAACTGCAGGCAGCAGTATTGTTCCCTCTCTGGCTGCTGCAGGCAGCAGTATTGTTCCCTCTCTGGCTGCTGCAGGCAGCAGTATTGTTCCCTCTCTGGCTGAACTGCAGGCAGCAGTATTGTTCCCTCTCTGGCTGCTGCAGGCAGCAGTATTGTTCCCTCTCTGGCTGCTGCAGGCAGCAGTATTGTTCCCTCTCTGGCTGAACTGCAGGCAGCAGTATTGTTCCCTCTCTGGCTGCTGCAGGCAGCAGTATTGTTCCCTCTCTGGCTGAACTGCAGGCAGCAGTATTGTTCCCTCTCTGGCTGCTGCAGGCAGTGCTACTGTACAAATACCCAGAAGAATAGTGAGAGAGGAGAAAATAAGAAGATGGATGCTGTGAGAAAGTGGAGATGATAGTGAGTGAGAGAGGAGGTGGATAGTGACAGAGAAGACTAGACAGGAGTCTACCTTGAGGGTATTCCGGGGATCAACGCCCCCGCGGCCCGGTCCACGACCAGGCCTCCCGGGGGATCATCGCCTGATCAACCTGGCTGTTACTGCTGGACGTACGTAGTCCAACGTACGAACCACAGCCCCGGCTGATCCGGCACCGACTTTAAGTTTCTGTCCAGGAAGATGAGTGAATTAGGTAGGATAAGAGGAAGACTGGAAAACATAGTGGGGAAAGGAAGAAAGGATTGAAGGAGAGTAGCGGGAAGGAACAGATAATAGGAGGGGAAGAAAATAATAATAATAATTAGGCATTAGAGATAATTTAAAGATACTGAACCTTGTTAAAATATTCTTCTCCGTGGTAGGCGTGGGTGGTGATGGGCGTGAGTGGTGGTGGTGGGCGTGAGAGAGTTGTATGCGTGGGTGGTGATGGGTGTGGGTGTTAGTGATCGATTTTGGGATCACACCCGCCACTCTTGTTGCTCCTCCTCCTCCTCTTCTCTTTCTTCTTCCTCCTCTTTCCTCTTCATTCCTCCTCCTACTCATTTCTCATTCTTTCTGCACTTACTGTTGTTGCTGTCAGTTTTGCAAGAGGTTATGATAGTGCTTCTACTGTTACTGCTATTCTTCCCCTTACTGCTGCTGCTAGTTCGTTAGTGGTGGTAGTTGCGTGTCACTGCACGACCCATGTTGCATGTCACTGCACGACCCATGTTGCATGTCACTGCACGAGCCATGTTGCATGTCACTGCACGAGCCATGTTGCATGTCACTGCACGACCCATGTTGCATGTCACTGCACGACCCATGTTGCATGTCACTGCACGACCCATGTTGCATGTCACTGCACGACCCATGTTGCATGTCACTGCACGACCCATGTTGCATGTCACTGCACGACCCATGTTGCATGTCACTGCACGACCCATGTTGCATGTCACTGCACGAGCCATGTTGCATGTCACTGCACGAGCCATGTTGCATGTCACTGCACGACCCATGTTGCATGTCACTGCACGACCCATGTTGCATGTCACTGCACGAGCCATGTTGCATGTCACTGCACGACCCATGTTGCATGTCACTGCACGAGCCATGTTGCATGTCACTGCACGACCCATGTTGCATGTCACTGCACGACCCATGTTGCATGTCACTGCACGACCCATGTTGCGTGTCACTGCACGACCCATGTTGCGTGTCACTGCACGAGCCATGTTGCATGTCACTGCACGAGCCATGTTGCATGTCACTGCACGACCCATGTTGCATGTCACTGCACGACCCATGTTGCATGTCACTGCACGACCCATGTTGCATGTCACTGCACGAGCCATGTTGCATGTCACTGCACGACCCATGTTGCATGTCACTGCACGACCCATGTTGCATGTCACTGCACGACCCATGTTGCATGTCACTGCACGACCCATGTTGCATGTCACTGCACGAGCCATGTTGCATGTCACTGCACGAGCCATGTTGCATGTCACTGCACGACCCATGTTGCATGTCACTGCACGACCCATGTTGCATGTCACTGCACGAGCCATGTTGCATGTCACTGCACGACCCATGTTGCATGTCACTGCACGAGCCATGTTGCGTGTCACTGCACGACCCATGTTGCATGTCACTGCACGACCCATGTTGCATGTCACTGCACGACCCATGTTGCATGTCACTGCTCGACCCATGTTGCATGTCACTGCACGAGCCATGTTGCATGTCACTGCACGAGCCATGTTGCATGTCACTGCACGACCCATGTTGCATGTCACTGCACGACCCATGTTGCATGTCACTGCACGACCCATGTTGCATGTCACTGCTCGACCCATGTTGCATGTCACTGCACGAGCCATGTTGCATGTCACTGCACGACCCATGTTGCATGTCACTGCACGACCCATGTTGCATGTCACTGCACGACCCATGTTGCATGTCACTGCACGACCCATGTTGCATGTCACTGCACGACCCATGTTGCATGTCACTGCACGACCCATGTTGCATGTCACTGCACGACCCATGTTGTGTGTCACTGCACGACCCATGTTGCATGTCACTGCACGACCCATGTTGCGTGTCACTGCACGACCCATGTTGCGTGTCACTGCACGACCCATGTTGCATGTCACTGCACGAGCCATGTTGCATGTCACTGCACGAGCCATGTTGCATGTCACTGCACGACCCATGTTGCATGTCACTGCACGACCCATGTTGCATGTCACTGCACGACCCATGTTGCATGTCACTGCACGACCCAGGTTGCATGTCACTGCACGAGCCATGTTGCATGTCACTGCACGAGCCATGTTGCATGTCACTGCACGAGCCATGTTGCATGTCACTGCACGAGCCATGTTGCATGTCACTGCACGAGCCATGTTGCATGTCACTGCACGACCCATGTTGCATGTCACTGCACGACCCATGTTGCATGTCACTGCACGACCCATGTTGCATGTCACTGCACGACCCATGTTGCATGTCTGCACGACCCATGTTGCATGTCACTGCACGACCCATGTTGCATGTCACTGCACGACCCATGTTGCATGTCTGCACGACCCATGTTGCATGTCTGCACGACCCATGTTGCATGTCACTGCACGACCCATGTTGCATGTCTGCACGACCCATGTTGCATGTCACTGCACGACCCATGTTGCATGTCTGCACGACCCATGTTGCATGTCTGCACGACCCATGTTGCATGTCAACTCGTAATAATGGAATTACCCACAATGTTAAGTAAAAGAACACAGGTGCAACTTATATGACATTTTATATGTCAGCTTGTTCCAGTGATGGTGGGTCCAGGTCACAGCCTGCAACATTCGTAATAATGGAATTACTTATCATGTCAGCTTGTTCCAGTGATGGTGGGTCCAGGTCACAGCCTGCAACAATCTTATCATGTCAGCTTGTTCCAGTGATGGTGGGTCCAGGTCACAGCCTGCAACAATCTTAATATGTCAGCTTGTTCCAGTGATGGTGGGTCCAGGTCACAGCCTGCAACATTCTTATCATGTCAGCTTGTTCCAGTGATGGTGGGTCCAGGTCACAGCCTGCAACAATCTTATCATGTCAGCTTGTTCCAGTGATGGTGGGTCCAGGTCACAGCCTGCAACAATCTTATCATGTCAGCTTGTTCCAGTGATGGTGGGTCCAGGTCACAGCCTGCAACAATCTTATCATGTCAGCTTGTTCCAGTGATGGTGGGTCCAGGTCACAGCCTGCAACAATCTTATCATGTCAGCTTGTTCCAGTGATGGTGGGTCCAGGTCACAGCCTGCAACAATCTTATCATGTCAGCTTGTTCCAGTGATGGTGGGTCCAGGTCACAGCCTGCAACAATCTTATCATGTCAGCTTGTTCCAGTGATGGTGGGTCCAGGTCACAGCCTGCAACAATCTTATCATGTCAGCTTGTTCCAGTGATGGTGGGTCCAGGTCACAGCCTGCAACAATCTTATCATGTCAGCTTGTTCCAGTGATGGTGGGTCCAGGTCACAGCCTGCAACAATCTTATCATGTCAGCTTGTTCCAGTGATGGTGGGTCCAGGTCACAGCCTGCAACAATCTTATCATGTCAGCTTGTTCCAGTGATGGTGGGTCCAGGTCACAGCCTGCAACAATCTTATCATGTCAGCTTGTTCCAGTGATGGTGGGTCCAGGTCACAGCCTGCAACAACACAACCCTCGACACCAGTGGCAGGTATATCACAGGCGGGTTCTGCATTCGGTTAGGTTGCTTTAGCAGTAATTACGTCTCCTTAAAACCCGAATGACCTGATTATGTAAATAGACAGTTGCGTCTGGCAGTGGGGTAGACATCGTTGTCTGTTAAATAGTGAGGAATCCAACGCTTGTTTATACTGCAGAGTTCTGCATTAACTGTGTGATGATTGTGATTATTATATTTTATTATTGCTATTGTGATTATTACTGTGATTATTATAACTCGTTATAATTATCACTGTTATTCTGATTATTACTATGATTGTTATAATTATCATTATTTGATCCGAGAAAAAGATGGGCCCTTATTTTGTTGTACTATTATACGTATTTTTTGGTAGATGAATGGTTCAGAGAACCGACATGTTGATAAATTAGACACATGTGCAACTCTTGGGTATCTTTATTGAGGAAACGTTTCGCCACACAGTGGCTTCATCAGTCCATACGTAGGAGAAACTTGAAGAACAGGAGGAGAATGAGGTAATCAGTCCCTCAACCTTGAGTCGATGTGTTCAGTCCATCAATCGGTTCTCTGAACCATTCATCTACAAACCTGTCAGACACTGCAACTTCTTGGGATCTTAATACTTAGGAATTCTTCGCTTGACTAATTCTTGGGCACGACCTACTTCCACATTGAACAAATGTTACACCACCTATGACTGCTGCACCTCTCCTGCCATACGGTTTATAAGCTACTTCTCCGCACATATGCTGTATTCTATTCCAAGATTGATGGACTGAACACATCGACTCAAGGTTGAGGGACTGATTACCTCATTCTCCTCCTGTTCTTCAAGTTTCTCCTACGTATGGACTGATGAAGCCACTGTGTGGCGAAACGTTTCCTCAATAAAGATACCCAAGAGTTGCACATGTGTCTAATTTATCAGGTATTTTTTTTATAGGTTTGTGCTTTGTTTACCAGGAGGGTATTCCGGGGGTCAACGCCCCCGCTGCCCGGTCCATGACCAGGTCCCCTGGTGGATCAGGGCCTGATCAACCAGCATGTAGTCCAGCGTACGAACCACAGCCCGGCTGATCCGGCACTGACTTTAGGTATCTGTCCAGCTCCTCCTTGAAGACAACCAGGGGTCTTGAAGACAACCAGGGGTCTTGAAGACAACCAGGGGTCTTGAAGACAACCAGGGGTCTTGAAGACAACCAGGGGTCTTGAAGACAACCAGGGGTCTTGAAGACAACCAGGGGTCTTCACAACCAGGGATCTGTTGGTAATACCCCTTATTGCTGGTGGGAGGCTATTGAACAGTCTTGGGCCCCGGACACTTAGTGTTTTCTCTTATTGTAACAATGGCGCCCCTACTTTTAACTGGGAGTATGTTGCATCGCCTGCCAAGTCTTTTGCTTTCGTAGGGAGTGATTTCTGTGTGCAGATTAGGGACCAGTCCCTCCAGAATCTACCAGGTGTAGATTATGATGTATCTCTCTCGCCTGCGCTCTAGTGAGTACAAGTTAAGTGCTTCCAAGCGTTCTCAGTAGTTAAGGTGTTTGATGGAACTTATACGGGCAGTGAAGGTTCTCTGCACATTCTCTAGATCAACAATTTCACCTGCCTTGAATGGGGATGTTAATGTACGTGGGTTGTACCTTTATGGGGTTTAAGCTGTACTCGTGGGTTGTACCTTTGAGGACTCAACCAGTGGGTTGTGAGGACTGGAAGGCCAGAGTTAAGAACTAGTTGACCTTGTACTTCCGTTATGGAGGATCCATGAAGTATCTGCCAACAGATGCTGTGCAGCCCTGACTTCTCTTAGTCAAAACTACTTTCTTACTGTTTGGAATGTGCTCAGAATCATTGTGTAACACACACACACACACACACACACACACACACACACACACACACACACAGGAGGAGAGTGGAGCTAGTAGCGATCAGCGTAGAGGCGGGGCCCAGGAGCTGTAAATCCACCCCTCCAACCACAAATAGGGAAGAGCACACACACTAACTCCGTTTATTCCTCATCTTTATCTCGCTTCTCCTTAAAGGATATCCTCGCCATATATCTCTCTCCTTCCTGTTTACTTTCTCCCTCCTTCCATTTTTCTCCCTCCGTCTCGCCATCTTTGGCTTGATGTATATTCCGTTCCTCCCACACTTGTTAGTCTCCCGCAATCCAATTATATAGCTTAAAATGCCTGGAAAATATTTTACACTGCGACACAGTTGAAGCTGTTGGTGCACATAGCTGTAGCTATTGGTGCACATGGTTGAAGGTATTGGTGTACATAGTACTGGTCTGGAAATCTCAGTAAAGTCTTTCGTAACTGTGTGCACAACGTACGTGAGGATCATCTTACAGTATACAGCACCAGGTCCACCTTGATGAAGTGTGCTAAATATAGGTAAACAAACCATACCCCGGCCGGGATTGAACCCGCGGTCAGAGAGTCTCAAAACTCCAGCCCGTCGCGTTTTGAGACTCTGACCGCGGGTTCAATCCCGGCCGGGGCATGGTTTGTTTGCAATCGTGTCATTACGATTTCGTGAGTCATAGGTTAACAGTTCGCAACCAGACTAGTCCCAGAGCTGTGAGGTGTGCATACTGAGTACACGTTACACGAACTGTTATTGACCACTACAACACAAGAAGACCTCGAGAGAGATTATTATGACCTTCAAGATATTAGGCATAATAATAATAATAATAATAATAATAATAATAATAATGGTAGTTTGGAGGGATATGTTGTGTATCTTTATACGTATGTACTTCTAAACTGTTGTGTTCTGAGCACCTCTGCAAAAACAGTGATAATGTGTGAGTGTGGTGAAAGTGTTGAATGATGATGAAAGTATTTTCTTTTTGGGGATTTTCTTTCTTTTTTGGGTCACCCTGCCTCGGTGGGAGACGGCCGACTTGTTGAAAAAAAAATAGCAATAAAAACAAAGCCGTTAATATTCACACGGGACTGAGGTTGAGGGACTGAAGACCTCAAGTTCGTATTCAACTTTCTTCATTATCTTACTCACCAGCGTATTTGACTGAAGAACCCATTTGCACAGGCGAAACGTTTCAGAAATGATGCCAAAGTGTGTCATGTATGTTTTGTTTTTATCAGTATTGTATGCCAGTAGAATGAAGTTAGCATTTCTGGTGAAGCAACTAGGGCGAGGCTGTTTAATATGCCAGGCACGGAGAGGAGGGCCACAGATGAGAGATACACAGGTGAATCACAGGGATGCTGCCGCTCAGTAGTGGTACTCTCTCTACCCACACAGGTGAATCACAGGGATGCTGCCGCTCAGTAGTGGTACTCTCTCTACCCACACAGGTGAATCACAGGGATGCTGCCGCTCAGTAGTGGTACTCTCTCTACCCACACAGGTGGATCACAGGGATGCTGCCGCTTAGTAGTGGTACTCTCTCTACCCTTAGGGTCCCAGGTAGGGGATGATCTGCTATGAAACTAATGAAGCTTTAGGGCCCCTAATCCCGGCAGGGCCCCAGAAGTCACTTCAGTCTGTTGTATGAGAAGGGGTTGGGAAGGGGCCCTCATAACAGTTCAAGCTTCAGGGGCCCAAAAATGTAAGTCCGCCACTGGTCCTACGTGCGCACCTCATTCTCTCAACACCAGTGGTAAGCCTGAAGATTTTTTAACGTTTTCTGGGTCTTTTTGGTCATGTTTCTAGACGTAACTTTAATTTGCTTATATGTGGATTATCTTAAGTTTTTTATATTTTAAATCACTGTATATTTTTCCCTGTTATTGTCTTACAATGAGTGAATCATTTATCAGTATTCAGTTTTCATGTAGAAAATCTTGTCATTGTTTAAGAGGCACCTAAGTGCCCCAGTCTCTTAATAACATGTTCATTTTTCCACTATAATCTCCCTTGTCCATAATTACTATCTGTTTCGTAATGTGATGTCCAGGATCTTTCCTTAATTCTTGGTATAAGTTAACAAATCTTTGAGGACACTTGTGTTGCAGAAGTATGAGGACAACTGTGTTGCAGAAGTATGAGGACAACTGTGTTGCAGAGGTCTGAGGACAACTGTGTTGCAGAGGTCTGAGGACAACTGTGTTGCAGAGGTCTGAGAACAACTGTGTTGCAGAGGTCTGAGGACAACTGTGTTGCAGAGGTCTGAGCTTTGCTCATGCCTCTGCAAACACAGTCCTCAGACCTCTGCAACACAATTGTCCTCAGACCTCTGCAACACAGTCCTCAGACCTCTGCAACACAGTTGTCCTTAGACCTCTGCAACACAGTTGTCCTCATACTTCTGCAACACAGTTGTCCTCATACTTCTGCAACACAAGTGTCCTCAGACCTCTGCAACACAGTTGTCCTCAGACCTCTGCAACACAGTTGTCCTCATACTTCTGCAACACAGTTGTCCTCATACTTCTGCAACACAATTGTCCTTAGACCTCTGCAACACAGTTGTCCTCGTACTTCTGCAACACAGTTGTCCTCATACTTCTGCAACACAGTTGTCCTCAGACCTCTGCAACACAGTTGTCCTCAGACCTCTGCAACACAAGTGTCCTCAGACCTCTGCAACACAGTTGTCCTCATACTTCTGCAACACAAGTGTCCTCAGACCTCTGCAACACAGTTGTCCTCATACTTCTGCAACACAACTGTCCTCAAAGATTTGTTAACTTATACCAAGAATTAAGGAAAGATCCTGGACATCACATTACGAAACAGATAGTAATTATGGACAAGGGAGATTATAGTGGAAAAATGAACATGTTATTAAGAGACTGGGGCACTTAGGTGCCTCTTAAGAGTATGCTTGTTGGTAGTCATGTAGGTAGTTATCTTTGTGAGCTCATCATTAAGAGTGTTATTGAGGGGAACAGGCTCTGAATGGGAGATGACAAATTGTGTCATCTGTAAACAGAACAGGTTTAAGCACCTGAGATGCATTGGGAAGGTTATTATTGAGATTAAGGAAATCGGAGGTTCAAGGACGCTCTTCTAAGATCGAGCTGGCGAGGTTGTCAGTGATGAAGATGTATTGGTGTGTCGTGAAGGCAGGATTTAAGGTATGCAGGAGTATGACCTCTGTTACCATGATTAATTTAAGAAGCGGGATGCTGTGCCTTATTGTATCGAAAGGTTTCCTAAGCTCTGCGAAGAGGCCAAGTGAATATTCGCTGTTCTCAGGACATGAATAAATTAAGACTTAATTTATTGTATCATGTTAATTTTTTTCTGACCTGAAACCAAACAGATTAAGTATATTGTGGATCATTAAAAATATTAAGTTTTTTACGTATTATTGTTTTTAAATATTTTAAATAATGGTTTGTAGTCTGCCAGTGTTAGGTCTACACCTTCATAAGAACATAAGAAAGAAAGAACACTGCAGCAGGCCTACTGACCCATGTATTGGGCTAAGTATGTTAAGTATGCAAAGCACCAGACGAGCCAGGCCCATGGCCGGGCTCCGGGAGTATTAAAAATTCTGGGAACTTGTCAGATATAGGTATTGGTGTTGCCTTAGTTTGATAATGTCGGTATCTGGTTACATTTGATATCTGTTTAAGAAAAAAAGTTTTGGTATCGTACCATTACTGTTATTGTTATTATAATTATTATTATTATTATTATTATTATTGGTGTTGCTGCTGATGCTGGTCCTCCTCCTCCTCTTCTTCCTTCTTCTCCTCCTCCTCTTCCTCCTTCTCTTCCTCCTCCTGCTTGTCAGGGGTTAGCACAATTTCAGGTTGTGACAAGACGCCCACTGTAACAGCGTAAGTGGAGTGGACATGCAGTGGGAGGAACCAGTTAGAGTGACTCTCCAAGTCAGCAGTGATTGACGATCACCTGCAGTGCCAAGTCACGCCCACACACCTCCCTCATTCACAACCGGTCAGGTAGCCTGTTCTGCCTGCTCTATCCACCCTCCACCAACTCAAAAATGGATCCATGTTTACAATTTCTCATAATAATAATAATAATAATAATAATAATAATAATAATAATAGTAGTGTGGTAATTTTACGACTGACTTGTAACAAGAGTATTACACATTCCTTGATTATTATTCCTATTATTATTATTATTATTATTATTATTATTATTATTGGAAGCTGTGAACGCCAATAAGGAATCCCATACAGTACATGGGGGAGAATGGGAGGTTTGATCTTATCAGTGATAGGGTAGCTCTAGTTGCTTGGATGAAGATCCCTGCAGCATCTTCAAGGCAGCAGCCGCTGCCGCCGCCGTCCAGCTTCTTGACGAGGAAGAAGTTAGAGCAGTAAACTTAAATGCTTATTAACCTGGAAAATTGTTACATCCCTAATTAAAAATTTTGGATAAGTCTAGACGGTGTTTTTAAAGTCTTAGTGTAGCGTCGGAAGTTATTGATGTGTATCTGAGCTATGTAGCGTGGCACTCTCGACCTTGTGGCTCTCTCCACAAGGGTCAGTATTGGGTAATATTGGTGTATCAGTCACCATGTGGAATATTCGCCCTTGTGGCTCTCTCCATAAGGGTCAATATTGGGTAATATTGGCGTGCCAGGCACAAATGTAATGGGTATTCACCCTTGTGGCTCTGTTCACAAGGGTTAATATCGGGTAATATTGGTGTGTCAGGCACAACTGTATTGAATATGCGCCTGTATGGCTCTCTTCACAAGGGTCAGTTTCAGGTAACGAGATAAAAAATCACATTAACATGGGAGTATTAGTCACAGCTGAGCAACACTCGCTTCTGTAGCGCCGCTACGTAAGGTTCAACGTTGCAAAACACTTGTGTGTTGTTGCTTTACGAGAGGATATCCCGTGCAATGTTTATGCAAACATCGGTGAGTGTGTTTAATGTTAGTCACTGTTCAACATTGCTACATTAATCCGTAAAGCACATTTTTATTTTCTTAATTTACATTTGTCATCAGATCAGTGGTGGGCCCCGCCCACCACTGACACTACCTTCATCTGCTGCACCTCATCTCCCTCTACTATATAAGACTTCTCTGTCACTGCTTCAGATTCATCAAGATTATGGTACTAAATACCTGCTCCTAGACTAAGGGACTGATTACCTCATCTGCTGTCTTCCACTTGTGTCCCTACATTGATAAAAAAAAACACTGGAGAAACGTCTTCACAACAGATACCCAGATGTTGCTCATGTCTAATTCATCGGTTTCAGTCATGAGAATAAAGTAATATTTTTGTATTAAGGTGATATAAGTGTATATAAGTGAAAGGAGTGCAAATGTTGATTATGCGTTACCGGCCGCTAGCACCAACAGCCTGGTGGACCAAGTGCTCGACAGGGTAGCCTGGACTCGGGGGGGGGGGGGGGGGTAGAGAAACCGTTGAACTCAGTGGCGGGTATGTTATGTCACAGGTATGTCAGCACGCTGTCAGCAGTGTCACAGGTATGTCAGCACGCTGTCAACAATGTCACAGGTATGTCATCACGTTGTCAACATTGTCACAGGTATGTCAGCACGCTGTCAACAGTGTCACAGGTATGTCAGCACGCTGTCAACAGTGTCACAGGTATGTCAGCACGCTGTCAGCAGTCACAGGTATGTCAGCACGCTGTCAACAGTGTCACAGGTATTTCAGCACGCTGTCAACAGTGTCACATGTATGTCATCACGTTGTCAACATTGTCACAGGTATGTCAGCACGCTGTCAACAGTGTCACAGGTATGTCATCACGTTGTCAACATTGTCACAGGTATGTCAGCACGCTGTCAACAGTGTCACAGGTATGTCAGCACGCTGTCAGCAGTCACAGGTATGTCAGCACGCTGTCAACATTGTCACAGGTATGTCAGCACGCTGTCAACAGTGTCACAGGTATTTCAGCACGCTGTCAACAGTGTCACAGGTATGTCATCACGTTGTCAACATTGTCACAGGTATGTCAGCACGCTGTCAACAGTGTCACAGGTATGTCATCACGTTGTCAACATTGTCACAGGTATGTCAGCACGCTGTCAACAGTGTCACAGGTATGTCAGCACGCTGTCAACAGTGTCACAGGTATGTCAGCACGCTGTCAACAGTGTCACAGGTATGTCAGCACGCTGTCAGCAGTGTCACAGGTATGTCAGCACGCTGTCAACATTGTCACAGGTATGTCAGCACGCTGTCAACATTGCCACAGGTATGCCAGCACGCTGTCAACAGTGTCACAGGTATGTCAGCACGCTGTCAACAGTGTCACAGGTATGTCATCACGTTGTCAACATTGTCACAGGTATGTCAGCACGCTGTCAACAGTGTCACAGGTATGTCATCACGTTGTCAACATTGTCACAGGTATGTCAGCACGCTGTCAACAGTGTCACAGGTATGTCAGCACGCTGTCAACAGTGTCACAGGTATGTCAGCACGCTGTCAACAGTGTCACAGGTATGTCAGCACGCTGTCAACAGTGTCACAGGTATGTCAGCATGCTGCCAACAGTGTCACGGGTATGTCAGCATGCTGTCAGCAGTGTCACGGGTATGTCAACATGCTGTCAGCAGTGTCACGGGTATGTCAGCATGCTGTCAGCAGTGTCACGGGTATGTCAACATGCTGTCAGCAGTGTCACGGGTATGTCAACATGCTGTCAGCAGTGTCACGGGTATGTCAACATGCTGTCAACAGTGTCACGGGTATGTCAACATGCTGTCAACAGTGCCACGGGTCACATGTGTTCTCTCTAACTTCTTCCGCTTATCACCCTTTCTTCCTCTCCCTCTTCTTCATTTCCTCAGTTTCCTGTTCGTTCTATTGTAATTCCGTTTGTGTAATGCGTATCGTCCCTCACAACTAAAAGTTTACTGAATATTTTTCAGTCAGTCCTCATGTGGCCAGATTCAACATTATTACTGGATATTTCTCAGTTCTCATGTGGCCAGATTCAACATTATTACTGGATATTTCTCAGTTCTCATGTGGCCAGATTCAACATTATTACTGGATATTTCTCAGTCTTCATGTGGCCAGATTCAACATTATTACTGGATATTTCTCAGTTCTCATGTGGCCAGATTCAACATTATTACTGGATATTTCTCAGTCTTCATGTGGCCAGATTCAACATTATTACTGGATATTTCTCAGTCTTCATGTGGCCAGATTCAACATTATTACTGGATATTTCTCAGTTCTCATGTGGCCAGATTCAACATTATTACTGGATATTTCTCAGTCAGTCTTCATGTGGCCAGATTCAACATTATTACTGGATATTTCTCAGTTCTCATGTGGCCAGATTCAACATTATTACTGGATATTTCTCAGTCTTCATGTGGCCAGATTCGACAGCATTACCTCGCCTCCCCTCTCTCCCTTTCTCTGACTTACTAGTTGACTTCCAGGCTTGCTCTGAGGCAGCAGTGTTTGTTGGCTGGCTTCCAGGATTTACATTTGTCCTAACTGGCTTTCTTCCAAGCTTACTCCAGAAATGTTTTGCTTAGCTTGCTTCTTGGCACACTCTAACTTTGGTTTTGCTAGCCGGCTTCATGGCTTATTCTAGGTTTGATTTTGCTACCTGGCTTCATGGCTTACTTGAGCTTTGGTTTTGCTGGCTGGCTTCATAGCTTACTCTAGCTTCAGTTTTGCTAGCTGGCTTCATGGCTTTAGCTTTAGTTTTGCTAGCTGGCTTCATGGCTTACTCTAGCTTCAGTTTTGCTAGCTGGCTTCATGGCTTACTCTGGCTTCAGTTTTGCTAGCTGGCTGGTTGTGTCTGGGTTGCCTACTCTCTTGAGTGGGTTATGTGTCGAGAGTTAATTTCACAGTCATATAACCTCTCAAACTTCTTTTATGTTAATTACTGTTATAAACAAGTGGGTCTTGAGTGTTCTAGTGAGTTAGTCTCTCTCTCTCTCTCTCTCTCTCTCTCTCTCTCTCTCTCTCTCTCTCTCTCTCTCTCTCTCTCTCTCTCTCTCTCTCTCTCTCTCTTTCTCTCTCCCTCCCTCCCTCTCTGTCTCCCTCTCCACCCACTAACGTGATGTTATCAGGCAGGTCTCAGTTCGGAGGTAAATGTGGATGGAATGTTTTAATCCAGTAATAGGTTGAGAAAATTAGTATTGGTATAAATAGATCAATTTGAGAGTGCCATCGTTTCGTCCCTTCCTGCTAATTTTTGTGGGACATTAATGGAGAGGCAAATGGGGAAGAGGAACTCATTAGGCGCTAATGAGTTCCTCTCTCTCGGGTCCTGTCTATTCCTGTCTCTCATACTGCATTAGTATGGGTTTTTACTCACTAGATCCTGTCTGTTCCCCTTTTATACAGCAATAGACCCTGTCTTCCTGTTTCATACAGCAGTAATGTGGTAGGCCTACTGGTATATGATACCTAGGTTCTCAAATCCTATTTTTAAAGCTACTCATGGTGGTAGCCTCAATGTTTACTTGACAGATTGTTCATGGTTGACCTAACATCACTTTCCTATATTCTTTCTAAATCAAAATTTATCAGTTTGAATTCGTTGTTCAGAGTTCTTTCTTAGATATTATTAGCACCTTATTATCTCTCTTTTATGCCTGTCTTCCATCAGGATATATGCTTTAATCGTATCTCCTCGTATTCTACGTCATTCAAGAGAGTTCAGGTCTAGGGCTCTCTCGTCCTATGAAAGATTCCTTGTACGTATACAGGCAGGTCCCGCTTTACGGCGCTTCGCTTTACGGAGTTTTGTTAGTGCAGCGGTTTTCAGTTGTAGCTATTCTTCATTTATTCTGACTTCCTACAATAAATATTCACCATTCACTATCAGCTAGGGATGAAAATATGTTAATGTGTGTACTGTGTATCCATTTTTTTAGGCCTAGCTATATATCGCTCACTTAATATATGATAGTGTGAACTTTTATATATTTGAAAGGGAAAGAAAAACTATGATTCATTTTACAGCGGTAGCCTGGAGCTAACGTGTTGTATAAGCGGGGTCCACTTTGTATCACTTGTCACCGTCAGTGACCTAAGAAAGGGAAGTATAACTCCTCTTCCTTGGTTTAAGAGTCTTTGACCAGCGGTGAATTAATTTTGTGGTAAACCTGTTTTCTGTTTACATACTTGTCGGCAGTACTCCACTTCCTACTTCCCTCTCTTCAAGTACCATCCCTCTCCGTCTGATCTTCGTCGTTCCGTGTCACAGATGGGAGGGGGGAGGGGTGAGGAGCGTTGGACCTGCCTGCAGGTAAGTGTGTGTGTGGGTCGGGTTTTAATTAGAAGCCTGGTGGGGCAAGGACAAGGACATGTGTGTGTGTGGTTGATTATCAGACTTTAGTTTTGGTACCAGGGTTTGATATTCTCTCTCTCTCTCTCTCTCTCTCTCTCTCTCTCTCTCTCTCTCTCTCTCTCTCTCTCTCTCTCTCTCTCTCTCTCTCCAGAAAGCCAAGCCAGACTTTAGAACACTGTCCTCACACAACAGGAAGGCTACGGATGTATATCCTTTGTGAAAATGCTGTTTGCATGACATCTCTAACTGGATTTGTTTATGTATACATTCTTGGTAATATTCTTGGTGCTACATTCACCCCCAAGCTCGCTCTCTTCCCTGTTTTCCTTGCCTCCTCTCCACGCATCTTGCTGTGCTCTGTGTCCGGTCTGCCTTCACTTGCATTCATTTTGATTGAACTGGAGGAGCTACTTGTTTGACCACATCTGTAGTCTACTGAGATCTACCTGGAGGTTACTGTCCTCTGTTCTTCGTATTCTTCTCATCAGTTTCACATCATCAAACTGACACACAACACTTAATCATCTCTGAGAGAAACGTTTTTAATCAAACTGACACACAACACTTAATCATCTCTGAGAGAAACGTTTTTAACAAAGGTTTCTCTGTTTACATGTTTATTATGTGTTTTACTGCCTCTCATACCCTCCACCTGCACAACTCTTCAGCTCTGAGATTAAATTGTACCTGTAACACACACGTGTAGCTAAATTCCATTTTTGGGACTACAAGTCGAGGAGTCCTGTTGATAATATTCTTTAGTATCAGAATTATCCTTATTGAAAGGCAGTAATAGTGCAGAAACAGAGGGGATAAATCTGCAAAATACCTAAATTTTTACTAACTGAGAAATGTGGCAGCTGGAAGGACGTCAGAATGAGTTCCGCATGAGTGGAAGGTGAAAATGAAGGTGATTAAGCTGAACTTGAGGAACACGTTTGAGGTGGAAATAAGGAATGCCCACCTGTCCATTACCAGTAGTTTATGTGATGGTGTACGTATTGCTTGGTAAACTATTGTTACCTCCATTAACTTCACTCTCCACATCTCTTGTATCTGTTGTTTTGTTGGTGGTAATGGTATCAGCAGCAGTAACAGTAGTTGTGGTCGGTAGCTGTAGCTGCAACAGTTGTGGCGGTGATAGTGGTAGCATCATTAGTTGTTGTGGTTGGTAGTGTAAGCAGCAGCAGTAATGATAGAAACAGCAGGTGTTGTGGTGATGGTAACAGCTGATGCTGCTGCTGTGTACGAAGTCTTGTTTCAGCATTTAACCTTTGATCTCTGGTGAGTGACGACATTCTTAACCTCTCCCCCTTCGGCCCTTAGGTGAGAGCTACGTAGGTACCTCACAGATAAGTGTGTCTTAAGTGCTTCCACATATGTTACCCCTTGAAATCTACGGTTACAAAATCCTATTTTTCAGTAATTTTTTCTCTCAAGATTTTCTTTAATGTTATGTGTATTTTCAAGGTAACAACAGCCTGACTGAACAGGGAAGCCTGGCCGAGCTGGGAGGCGAGGGACACCCCTCCACACTGATCACATGTCTGTCAGAAATGCCTGAAGGTTGTACCGGCTGTCCTAGTTTTGGATCTCCCTCTTGTGAAAGACAGAGGCGTAAAGCTGACCTTTTTTTTTGTATTGAGGAAACGTTTCACTCTGTGTATAGCTTTGTCATCACTGTGTAGAGTTCTATCAAGTGATTGCTTTGTAGGACCATTAACGTTTCGGACCCACCTGGGTCCGAAACGTCGTCATAAGTCTGTGTAGTGTTCTCCAGTTTTGCCTCTGCACCAGACATCCTTGTGTCATAAGGTATATCCTCAGTAACATCCCTCGTTCAGTTACTTGGATGCGGTACGTAGATGATATTTTGGTCATTGTACCCAAAAATCTTGACGTACAGGGCATCCTCAACACCATCAACACAAGGGATTCATTGTTTGCCAGAACTAAGTCAAGCAGGTTATTACCCCTTGTAGGTTCTGTCACAAACTGCTTCAAAAAACAATCCTGAACTACTTCTAAGAAATCGTATGATTCTAAATGTGGGCCACGAGCCACTAACAGCAACAGCCTGGTTGATCAGGCAATGAAAAAGAATATTTTGGCCACAAGTTGGGCTGCGAGAGTACGAAGACTCTGGAAATCATTCACAGGTATATCCGGTGTGTGATGTTACAGTCTCTGGTACAGTGAATGCTTTATCTGAAAGAAATTATTACAGTGGATCGTGTAGAAACACGTCAGTTATCGTTACCAATCAGATTTGATTAAAAAATTACCAAAATCGTTGTATTTTATACGAAATGATAAACCTTGACATTTCTTAGTGTAGTAAATTCTCATTCTCTCTCTCTCTCTCTCTCTCTCTCTCTCTCTCTCTCTCTCTCTCTCTCTCTCTCTCTCTCTCTCTCTCTCTCTCTCTCTCTCTCTGTGTCTCTCTCTCTCTCTCTCTCTCTTTTTTTACACATGGTTTGACAAGGTTAAGGATCCCTAGCTTTATTGACAAGCTATTTACAGGTTAAGGATTCCTAACTTTATTGACAAGCTAAGAGCTGTTACCTACATCAGCTCATTTGAAAGCATTTTTATTGTTATGAGACATACAAGTAGGGAACAGGATGAAGTTGGAGCCATCTGTGGGCCAGCATTTTCATTTGATCTCTCTCTCTCTCTGTGTCTCTGTCTCTCTCTCTCTCTCTCTCTCTCTCTCTCTCTCTCTCTCTCTCTCTCTCTCTCAGGATAAAGCTTCAGCAGTTTGTATGTGAGGCTATAGTCTGAAGGAACGTGAGAGTAGCAGCAGTTCCCTGGATCAAGAGCTGTTGAGCAGGTGTGAGGAGCGTCCTTCAGCAAGAACTACAGAGTGGTGGAGCCACATTGTTGTCCTCACTCACCTGTTCACCTTGTGTGAGCACCTGCACAATGACGGTCACCTCACCTGACTGATGGTGTAGTCTCTCTTGCTACTCTCTCCTCACTCTACACTTTGTGCACTCCTCTTTCTCATTCCCTTTCCCTTTCTCTATATCCTGTTCCTTCCTCTCTTCTTTCTCCCTTCTCCCTCTACCCACTCCCTCTTTGCATTATTATTCCAGGATCACTTTTACAAGAGGATGTTGAATTAGATATCCCACGTGCGAGGGTGGGGGTGGGAGTGGGGGGGAGAGTGAGAAGGGGAGCTCATGACACGAAGGGTTCAGGGGGGGTCATGTATTACTTTTAAATAATACATTAGGGTAATGTATCACTATGAACATATATCAGGGTAATGTATCACTCTAGGAACATACATTAAGGTAATTATCACTGTATGAACATATATCAGGGTAATGTATCACTCTACGAACATACATTAGGGTAATGTATCACTATGAACATATATCAGGGTAATGTATCACTCTAGGAACATACATTAAGGTAATGTATCACTCGAGGAACATACACTAAGTTAATGTATTACTCTTGAGTGTAAAGTTTTGTCAGAATGTGGTGGTGTTCGCCTCACGGGAGTCTTTTATCTCACAAAAGTTGTAATTGTTTCTGCTAGTTGTATGCTATTTTAAAATTCTTACTAGGTTTTTTCTCTAAGTGTGTGTGGGTTTTACATTTGCTATGGTAGTGGGATGGTGGTAGGGGTAATTGGTGGGGGGATGGTGGTTGAGTGCTTTGATGATGAATGGTGGTTGGTTGTGTATGGTGGTAGTGAGGATGTTTGTCGGTGGTAGCTCTTTCGGGTTGATTGGTTTAGTGTGTAGCGGAGATACGAGGTGAAAAGAGCCGAGGTAAGACGTAAGGTCATAACAAGTGAACCAGGATGACTGTATTGGTCTTACCTGGCTGTAGGTGGGAGAGGGACGAGGCTAGGAAAATAAGGGAGATGGGAGGATAAGGGACATGGAAGACTGAATAAAATGGGAAGCAGTGTCATTATAACCCTTTTTAAATTCTGAAATGAAAATACCCAACACTTCCTTGTTTATCTTATTCCACTCTCACAATCTCGCGCCTCTAACACTTGACACATTCTCACAATAAAATGTCACATTAGTTGCACTTGTGTCCTTTTACTTTACATATTGTCGGTAATTCTACCAAAGTATATACATTCTCTCTCTCTCTCTCTCTCTCTCTCTCTCTCTCTCTCTCTCTCTCTCTCTCTCTCTCTCTCTCTCTCTCTCTCTCTCTCTCTCTCTCTCTCTCTCTCTCTCTCTCTTTGTGTGTGTGTGTGTGTGTGTGTGTGTGTAAGAGGAGCCAGGTTTTATATGGGTCATTACACTCTTACTCAAGATTTACCGCCGTTCTTGAGTTAAGGGCGTCTCAGAAGAGGATATATGACCCTTACTGGAAGATGCTTCACCTGGTCGTAGTATTTCACAGTCTTGTAGTTGTCCCTCCGCTGCTCTTTCATCACAGGCTTGATAATTCATGTCAATATTTCTCACATAGCTTACCACTTCCATAGCCATGTTGATCTTCATGTCACGTTTGGCCAACTGATAAATAAACCTTATGGAGAGTAACGGTGCAGTTAGGTTACTAAGATGTACTTCGTGAAGTCGGTACCATCAGTACAGTAATTTAAAAGATTATTCAGAAGTCATTGACATGATTTCAGTAAGTACACATTACGCTTAAGTTTATTGCCGAAACGTTCCGTCTGCACAGCAGGATTCTTCAGTTGGATGCAGAGGTGATTTTAAGATGTTCAGTACTTTAGCCTTGAAGAGTTGATGGAAGGTGATCAGTCAACAAAGTCTGACAGATTTGTCTTTACCAGTAAGTTAACAAGTATAAAGGACTCGAGACTTAACTGCTTCCCTTCTATTACATGGTCAGTCACTTCAAGACAACTGATTGTTTTCTAGCAGGAACTTGATGACTTCCTGTAATGAATCCCTGATTAGTGGGGCTGTTGCGCCTCTGTTGTACTATGTGCCGCGAGTACCAACAACCTCACTGACGCGTCGTCAGTCATTGACGGTTTCTGAAACCCTTAACCCTTAAACTGTCCAAACGTAGATCTACGTTTTTTTCAACATTTGAATGTAAAAAAACGCACTACACATGTGAACGTAAATTTGTTTGGACAGTTTAAGGGTTAAGTAGAATTGCGTTTGTTATTAACGATTGTGAACAAACAAGCTTTAAATAACAAAAAAATAAAAAAAAATACCGTGACTGGAACGATACACAAATAACCCGCACATAGAAGACAGGAGTTGACGACGTTTCGGTTCGACTTGGACCAACGTCGTCGTAAGCTCCTTTCTTCTGTGTGCAGGTTATTAAGCAAGATTTATTTCTATAGAGTACATTATATGATGCAGTTAGGATGTTTAACATATATAAACTACTTTATAGAAAGGCCCTTATTATTCAAGGCATTTCAAGCATAATTGTTTAGTATCGTTTGTATTGTGTGTACGAATCTCCCCCCCCCCCCCATCATCCTTGCGCATCTCTAGTCAGAGATGCGCAGACCAACTGAATTGCAGCCTCGTCGCCCTCCTCACTACTCCTCCAATCTGATATCCAGTTTTTTCCATGTCTAAACTTTTTTGTACCGCTCATCACCTTGCTGTTTTATGTGCTCTATGTTGAGGTTCTTTGACACAACATCGTCTCGTACTCCACTACCAGACTTGGCTGCTACTCTTCACATACTACCACAAGTATCGTCAGCACAGAGCATCTGTACCAGACAATGTATTGTGTTGAGCAGCAAGAACAGTGGAACCTCGGTTTTCGTCATTTGTTCCAGAAAGTCTGACGAAAACCGAATTCGACGAAAACCGAAGCAATATTTTTCATAAGAAATATTGTAAATTCAATTAATCCGTTCCAGACACCCAAAAGTATTAGCAAAAAATACATTTCATAGAGAATAACTGTAGTTTTACATACAAAAAACAATGAGAAATAAATATTGTATTTGTGGGCTTTTGTCGTGGTTTGATATTTTGTCGATTGGAGGAGTTAGTATTGTGGTTTGTTTTATGTTTGGCATTGTGTTTTGTGATGTAGTTTGTATTATTTTGTAGTTTGGTATTGTGTTTTGTGATGTTTTGTAGTGTGTGTAGTTTGGTACTGTGTAGCAGTGTGGTACCTGGTTGTTTTGTTGTTGCAAGGCATAGATCCAATATCCAATACTTAACTCATTAGCCTCTCCATCCCCACCCCCCATATCTGCTAATGGATTTTCAATTTGTGTGTGATTTACCTGCAGCTGGTCAGAAGTGTGTACTCGCCTATATGTGGTTGCAGGGGTCGATTCATAGCTCCTGGCCCTGCCTCTTCACTGGTCGATACTAATTCACTCTCCCTGCTCCATGAGCTATATCATACCGCTTCTTAAAGCTATGTATGGAACTTGCTTCCACTACACTCTCCAGATTATTCCACTTCCTGAGAACTCTACGGCTAAAGAAATACTTTTAACATCCCTGTGACTCATCTGGGTTTTCAGCTTCCAATTGTGTCCCCTTGTTCCTGTATGTTACTGTGTGTGTGTGTGTGTGTGTGTGTGTGTGTGTGCGTGCGCGTGCACCCCTATTTGTGGTTGCAGGGGTCAAGTCACGGATCCTGGCCCTGCCTCTTCGCTGGTCACTACCAGGTCCACACACTTCCTGCTCAGCTTCATCGTACCTCTTCTTAAAGCTATGTATGTATCCTTTCTCCACTACAACACTGTGTGTATACGTGTACGTACTTAGCTAATGTATTGGTATGGTACTTTAGGTTCAGGCTGTGATCATAATGGTAATTACCATCACTGTAATTAGTGGTTTAAATGAAATTCTAGCAATAACAATTTATCATAATTATTAATAATGGCATTGCTAATAACTTAAAAATTTTAGTGGATGTTTCGTTCTTCGGGGCTAAATTATTTGTAACTATTATTATTATTATTGTTGTTGTTGTTGTCATTTTAAATGTGTAGAAAGAGTTGAAATGCATCATTAGGGAGGTAGTAACGGTCAGGGTAATTACTAGTGACTACCGGGGTAGTTAGCAGTGACTGAGAGGGTAATTAGCAGTGACCGGGAGATGAGAGGAACCTCGCTGATCAGCGCCTGCCAATTAGCTCTGAGCTAATAAGACGGGCAGTCAACGTAGGTTCAGTGATCTCCCATTCAAGAGGGTGGATTAATGCTGGTTAAAATCTCTTGATCCAAGGAATTAAAGGTCTCCCCCTTCCCCCAGATGCTCTATGACCTGTGGCTTGTACCCATATAGGTTTAGCTCTATAATGTAGACAGTCTTGTTTTGTATAGAAAACCTCAAGGCCCTCGCGACCCGGTCTTAACGTCAGGTGTGTTAAACTGGATAGGAAATGTGGTGAGAACTGCATAAGTAAAGTGTATTTTGAGTGCGAGTGGACGGTTTTAGGCTTCTCTTGGCATAGGTCTTCTTATGAGGAGAAAATAGTCGTGCCAGAGTGCAAAACTTTTAACGTCCTTCCATTTCACTCTTATATGAGATGAAGGTGATATTGTACCTCCCTGGATGGTGGTGATTAATTACTCCACTCCCTTCTCCCTCACATTCCCTTCTCCCTCACATTCCCTTCTCCCTCACATTTCCCTTCTCCCTCACATTTCCCTTCTCCCTCACATTTCCCTTCTCCCTCACATTCCCTTCTCCCTCACATTCCCTTCTCCCTCACATTCCCTTCTCCCTCACACTCCCTTCTCCCTCACATTCCCTTCTCCCTCACATTCCCTTCTCCCTCACACTCCCTTCTCCCTCACTGTAAATATTCTCCATATATAATTTCGAATAATTAATTTTGAACTGTTTTTAAGTGTATATCAAAATATTTCCCTTGGAATGTAATACAAGATTTTTATACTCGAAACTCTATGAATATTTAAAAATAATTTCTTGGTCTTACTGGCAGGAAGGTAAACGTAAAAACAGAGGAAATAAGGAGTAAAGAGGAGTCAGGGAAGGGGAGAGAGGAGACAGTGTTGAGGAAGAGGAGTAAGTGTACAAGAGACGATACTTGAGAATTTATGTAGACTATAACACCAGCAAGACTGAAGTGCCGGTGCGTTGCTGTGGTATGTTTCGTCTATATTTCTCTCTATGTATATACACTGAAAGCAGCAGTGTGTATATACGCTGTGGGATGTATACGTAAAACATTCTAGGCTGGTGTAGAGGTGAGTTGCAGTGTAACTTGGACGAGCCTCGTGTGGTGGGAAGATCTTAGGAGCAAACGAATAACAAGGACTTCCACAACCTTGTGTTTATTCAGGTACAGGTATACACAGATAGTTACATGAACCATACCCCGGCTGGGATTTGAACCCGCGGTCAGAGAGTCTCAAAACTCCAGACCGTCGCGTTAGCCACTAGACCAGCTAGCCACAATAAGATTCGTCCAACTAGGTATATTTCTACACCATAGGAAGGTTAGCACAGGCACCACTGTGACCACAAATGCAAGTTTTTACAGACGAATCTCCAGCTAGCGTGGCCGTGACGAACTCTAGCTCAAGTCCCTTCACTGCCGTCAACATGACTCACGAAATCGTAATGACACGATTGCAAACAAACCATACCCCGGCTGGGATTGAACCCGCGGTCAGAGAGTTCAATCCCAGCCGGGGTATGGTTTGTTTGCAATCGTGTCATTACGATTTCGTGAGACAGTTACATGAATTATCATAAAGTAGCAGAACCTGTGACTTAGTGTCCATTGGGGTCCTTGTAATATCTTAAACATTAACGTTACAATAGCAAAGGAACTCGACTAATGTTAGGGCTTCCTTAACAATTAAATATAACAACGCAGAGTTGTATTTTCTTAAGTAGTTCTGTGAACGTCAGCATTGTGTTGCTACAATCTATATAATTATTAGAGCTCTTCTCTATTTAGATCAGCCAGTTGTCAGCATAGTTGCTGATCCCTGTATTCCCTGTATGATATAGGATAGCATAGTAGTATCATCCATATGCTTTAGACACGAGACCCCTTGTAGGCCTGTGGCTTGTGTGACGTCACGGGATACACATGTGCAGGCTCATCCCTCTGTCCCGGCCTCACTCGGCGGCAGACCATCCAGGCGTAGACAGGCAAGGCACTGGGCTCCATTCCTCATCTCAGTCTGACAATATAGCTACCATCCTACAAGTGTGTCTACCTTAACCTACGATATCTCCATTAAGAACCCTTTACGATACAGTTTCACTTGGTTATTATAATTCGTGGTAGTTGTGAAGGATGGGTGGAATAGTCACCTGGTAGGAACAAGAGTAGCCGTATTTCTCCACTCATATTCCATCACACAGGATGGCTTGTATATATTAGACAGTGAAATAGTCTGAGCTGGGAGGCTTCAGTAGTGCCACCAGCATGACACTATAAACCATAACGCGGGTTCTAACCCCATCCGTGGTATAAGTGGTTTGCAATCGTGTCATTACGATTTCTTGAGTCGTGACACTATAGTTAAGTGCTTCGGCACCTGGAAAAGTTGAACATTAAAATGGTATAAAATACCGACAGGTTGTAGGTATGAAGTTGATTTCAGGTCTGTACCAAGATACCCTTGTGTTGCAGTGTCTGACAGATTGAATATTAAAATGGTGAAAAGTTGATCTCCAATACGATAGGAATTCACTCACCTGGAGGTTACAATCTGTCAAGACTGTCACAGATGGGAGAGGAATTATGAGGAAGCTATTACAGTACATTTCTTGAAACACTCAGGAAAATGGCTCTTTAAAAACAATTGAGCTCTGTGAATGATACTCAGATGTTGTGATAGAAAACTGAGATTTATTAAGAGAATTCTATGAAAGTCTTGTGTAAAATTGACTTTCAGAGTATTTCTTAAACCAGAGTACATGTTTACAAGTGTCTTTGATTTTCTATAGTCCGGCAAAAATGTATATTGTCATTGCTAACTTTTCTTGACAACTGAGTCTTCAACTCTGATGTTTGAAGATTAATCTTGGTAATCAATGATAATTATATAATGTACTTTAGTTCTCTCACACGTCACTATTACCTTTACAGTTCTAATTTGGTATAAACCGTGGTAATAAATACCGACAAGTTGGTTTAGAAAGACATGTAAGCAAACGCTATGACATATTAGAAAACGTTTCGGTCCTGGGACCTTGATCACTTGATCAAGGTCCCAGGACCGAAACGTTTTCTAATAAATGTCATAGTCTTTGCTTACGTGTCTTTCTAAACCACAGTTCTAATTTAATCAGAACAATGGTTTAGAAAGACACGTAAGCAAACACTATAACATATTTATTAGAAAACGTTTCGATCCTGGGACCTTGATCACTTCTAACATACAGATGTATGTATGTATGTATAATGTTCGCCAAGACCATAGTCCTGGCACGGGTCCCAATCTTGTGATGACCCGTCTCTCTAACATACATGTATGTATAATGTTCGCCAAGACCATAGTCCTGGCACGGGTCCCAATCTTGCGATGACCCGTCTCTGGCTCCCGATGGAGAAAGGTTTCTACAATGATGCGACGCATGCCGCTCAAGCGCCCCTCTGGTCAGTTCAACTGGTGCATCTCATAAGCGACACCATATGTAACTATGGACACTAGCGAGGAGGAGGATATGTCATTATCACAGGTAACAGCTTGTCTGGTTCGTTGACCCCATGGTACACTAGTGTGGCCGCAGTCATCTCTGGGTCCTCTTCGGGAGGGAATATCACCCCTAGTTGCCTGCGGAGTGTCTCAGTAGCTTCGCACTCTAGAAGATAGTGTGTTAGGGGCCGCTGGACAACGTGCTGACAGTACTGGCACATCTCCTCCTCAGCCTTGTCTACCATCATCTTGGCTGTGGGAAAGCCCAAACGAAGCCGATGGATGGCGGTACACTGCGCTCTGGACCAGCTTCTATCATATGGAGGGGGTTCTCCCCGAGTCGCTGCTCGGTACTACTGTTGAGATGGGGTATCACCTAAGACCTCCCCCATAAGTTTCGTGGCTCTGGCAGCCACCAGTTTGGTCTGTCGTAGGCTGATTGGGACAGTAATCCCAACATGTGGATAGTCTGTTGCTGCCTTGGCTGCATCATCTGCCGCCTCATTTCCCCGGATGCCAGCATGGCTGGGGATCCAGTTCAATGTCGATCTATTACCCTGAACTTCTAAGGCTGTCATTATGCTCAGGATCGATGTGATGAGGTGAACATTATCCTGTGGTTGAGGATGGGAGAGGGCATTGATTGCAGAGGTGGAATCAACATGTATGACAGGTCGGAGTCGATGTCGTAGGGCATGTGACAATGCCTGCTGAATCGCCACCAGCTCAGCTTGAAGGATCGTGCAGTGATCAGGGAGTCGCCAGCCTTGTGTGACCATTGTGGTACAGTCCAGCTGCTGCTCTCTTCCTGTCAGGGTCGACAGAACCATCTGTGAAATACACTGCACATGTGCCTCCCTCTGCCAGTGCCATGCTTGTCTCAGCATGATTGCTGAGGGTGTCTTGACTGCAAAGACACTTAGAGATGGGTAGCTGCATGATGCAAACATCAGCTGGATCTGGGCGCCAGGGAGGTGGTGGATGGTACCCAGCAACAGGAAGGTCACAACTCTTCTCACAGAGCAGCTGTACAGGCAGCAGCTTCCGCCCAGCAGCACAAAACGAACGAATCCAGGAGTAGTCCGTGAAGAGTGTGGGATCTTGCTGCCGGTGCAGAATCGTGGCCACTTTGCAGGCGTTTATGTATCTTACTCTGTCAGCCAAGGAAGGAAGCCGGGCCTCAGATCTGAGACATACTGTGTTGGTCCAGATGGGGGCACCAAGCATAGTTCTTATCGCCTGGTTTTGTACGACCTCCACCCTTTGCCTGCTCTGCTGGAAGAGATGAGCTAAAGCCGGTGCACCGTAGTCAATGAGCGAGCGTATAGCTTGTATATAGTACATACAGAGGTAGAAAGACATTATATATATAGGCGGAGAGTGAGATGTGACGCACGTGACCTGAGGAATGTCATAAGAACATAAGAATGGAGGAACACTGTAGAAGGCCTACTGGCCCATGCGAGGCAGGTCCTTATCAAAACAACCTCTGCCTATGATGAGGACGGGTAGACGATGAAATCATGTGACTCCTGTGTTGTTGGGTTGGTGCTGCTTAAGTATCATGTATGCCAATGTTTTTGAAATTTTGTAGTTTCCAGTGTTGCGTTCTATAGTGACGGTGACGGCGATTAGTGAGGCTTCTAGGCACCGTCTCAGACCTCAGACGCCGACGGTGCCTAGAAGCCTCACTAATCGCCGTCACCGACACTATAGAACGCAACACTGGAAACTACAAAATTTCAAAAACATTGGCATACATGATACTTAAGCAGCACCAACCCAACAACACAGGAGTCACATAATTTCATCGTCTACCCGTCCTCATCATAGGCAGAGGTTGTTTTGATAAGGACCTGCCTCGCATGGGCCAGTAGGCCTTCTACAGTGTTCCTCCATTCTTATGTTCTTATGACATTCCTCAGGTCACGTGCGTCACATCTCACTCTCCGCCTATATATATAATGTCTTTCTACCTCTGTATGTTAGAAGTGATCAAGGTCCCAGGACCGAAACGTTTTCTAATAAATATGTTATAGTGTTTGCTTACGTGTCTTTCTAAACCAACTTGTCGGTATTTATTACCAAGGTTTATACCATCAGTACAATGCCTAAGTTGAATCCTCTCTCTGTGATTGGTTAAGTTACACTTAGCCACACACCTGTACACTTCACGGATCAGAGTACTTCCCAGTGGACCTCAGTGGTCCTCACAGACTAGACTTGTCTCTCTAAAAATTCCTATCTTTCTTTTAAATCAGAACGTTCGACAATCTCGTTTGCAAAATGATTCTCGCAACCCAGAAAAAAACAGAATGGGTTGGTTGTTAAAATTCAGCCTCCCAGTGTGTATTGCATCACTTCTCCCTGTGTGTGTGTGTGTGTGTGTCAGTCACTCTATATTACTTCGCTAGTCTGGCAATCATGGGTTGGAGGAGAGCAAGAGTGTGTTACAGAGGGTGACAATGAGTCTTCAATGAGCTGCCTCACAATGGCCGCCTGGCTGACGAAAGGTCAAGTGCCACACTCCTACCTAGACTTCTTTCATATATACCAGAAGTAGCGATAATCTCTCTCTCTCTCTCTCTCTCTCTCTCTCTCTCTCTCTCTCTCTCATGGAGATACGATTGTTGATGCTGGTGTTGTAAGACTTGTGATGAATGGTTTGAAAAACCGACAAGTTGAAGATTGAGACACTTATGCAGCATATGGGAATCTTTATTCAGGGAACGTTTCGCCACACAGTGGCTTCATCAGTTCAATACAAAGAGGAAGGCGTAAGGAGAGCAGGAGTATGAGGTAATCAGTCCCTCAGCCTGGAGTCGATGTGTTTAGTCCATCAATCTTGTAGAATGTACAGCATAGGGCCGTAGACGTGGCTTATATACTGTAGTGAGGTGAGGCGAAGCAGGCGGAGGCGGGGTCATAGTGGTACCATCCACTAGTCGAAGTAGGTCTTCGTCCAAAGGTTGAACAAGTGTTGAAGAATTCTTTGTAACAAGATCCCATGATGCTGCAGTGTCTGACAGTTGTGATGAATGGTTTGAAAAAACCTTACGCCTTCCTCTTTGTATTGGACTGATGAAGCCACTGTGTGGCGAAAAATTTCCTCAATAAATATACCCAAGAGTTGCACATGTGTCTAATTTATCAAGTGATGGTAATTAGGTAAGACACATATGCAACAGTTAGGTATCTTTATTATGAAACGTTTCGCCTACACAGTAGGCTTCTTCAGTCGAGTACAGAAAAGTTGATAGAAGCAGAAGAGACTTGAAGACGATGTAATCAGTCCATCACCCTTAAAGTTTTGAGGTGGTCAGTCCCTCAGTCTGGAGAAGGGCATTGTTCCATAGTATGAAACAATATGAACAATATGGAACAATGCCCTTCTCCAGACTGAGGGACTGACCACCTCAAAACTTTAAGGGTGATGGACTGATTACATCGTCTTCAAGTATCTTCTGCTTCTATCAACTTTTCTGTACTCGACTGAAGAAGCCTACTGTGTAGGCGAAACGTTTCATAATAAAGATACCTAACTGTTGCGTATGTGTCTTACCTAACAACCTGTCGGTATTTTATACCATTTTGATGTTCAAGTGATGGTAACATGAGAGAATGTTGTACCTTGACTCCCAGGTGTCTGTCTCGCCTCATACACACTCAGTTTAGGTAACATTCAACGACAACGTAATCACCGTGACATACATTAGCTACGGATGTGAAGGAGATGGGAAGAGCACACACGTACGTACGTACATCTTAAGATAAACACTATCCCTCAGGAAGGGACATTTATCCTCAGTTTTGTTACCTTGGTTTGATTCTTTAGTTTACACTCCGTTGACTTTTTTCTTTCTAGACCATTTAACAGCCCTTGTGGTTTAGCGCTTCTTTCTGATAATAATAATAGAATATTTAACCTGATTTTTCAGGTCACTGATTTTCACCAATTAAAACACATTGGTGTGTTGGAATAGACTGTTTATTGATCAAGTTTAAATTGACTGACTTTGGCCCTGTGTAAAACACTGGTATTTGTTAACCATTTGTAACGATGTTTGTTGTTATTTATTGTGATGTTGGCCATTTGTCGTGTGTCATACAGAGAACACAAAGCAAATACAATAAAGGTCAGAATAATGACAAGGCAAGATAAATCAAGGGAGTGGCGACATGAGCCTAATCAAATGTGCGCTTCCATTTAGACGTGTTGTTACTAGGCCGGCACCAGACAAGTCTGGCCCATAATACACAACTGTCTTTTTCCACATCTTGTCGGTATCACCATACCATTTCCTCATACTGGAGTATGTAAAATAGGGCCAGTGAAAAGCAGGGGCACCGTGGGTACACTAAGAAAAAATAAGTGTGAATGTGGTGAACTGTTATTAGTGATTTTAAATAATGTTAACTGAATTTAAGCTTAACGAAGGCATGTTTGCCGTTGTTAAACTGAATTATATTAAGTTAATTTTAGCAAGGTTGGGTGAGGTTGCTAATTCATTGCACCGTTGTCAGAAGAATAGAAACCCTTGGTTAGTTATACAGTAGAAGCGCCTTCTAGATTCTGATACACACTAGATCAGGTTTCATGAACATTAAAATGGTATAAAATACCGACAGATTGTTAGGTAAGACACATATGCAACAGTTAGGTATCTTTATTATGAAACGTTTCGCCTACACAGTAGGCTTCTTCAGTCAGGTACAGAAAAGTTGATAGAAGCAGAAGATACTTGAAGACGATGTAATCAGTCCATCACCCTTAAAGTTTTGAGGTGGTCAGTCCCTCAGTCTGGAGAATAGCATTACATCGTCTTCAAGTATCTTCTGCTTCTATCAACTTTTCTGTACCTGACTGAAGAAGCCTACTGTGTAGGCGAAACGTTTCATAATAAAGATACCTAACTGTTGCATATGTGTCTTACCTAACAACAGGTTTCATGAAATTAAGACATGTGCAACATCTGGGTATCTTTATTGTAGACGTTTCGCCATCCAGTGGCTTTATCAATACAAATTCTAGGACATAGCTTGAAGACAGGACTATATACAGAAGATGAGGTAATCAGTCCCTCAACCTTGGAGTAGGTGCGAAGAGCACCGTAGTCGTGGAGATTCTGAAGCAGAAGCAAAGCAAGTGCAGGTAAGATCCCAATGGGATGAGCGGGGAAGACGGGACAGACGAAGAATAGCGCTGGAGAGGAGTGTTCTTAGTCGTAGAAATAGAGCCAGGGCTTGACCCAGCAGCTAAGGCGATCGTGGGACAAACTTGGAGAAAAAACGGGAAGAGAGCAAGCTGTGTATGCAATAGTCTCGTGATAGGTGAGGTCTTTGAGTCTCGAGAGCTGTAAGTTTCCAGGTCGCAGGAGAGGGCATCAGACATGTGGGAGGTTATTTTAGTAGTTGAGGAGGCAGGTTTGCAGTGGAGCCATTTGCAAACTTCTTGAAGCTGCTCCTGGAGAGGTGGTATAGCGTTGTCTTGTTGGAAAAAGTGAAACGAAGAGGCTTGATGAACTCAAGAACTTGCGTGAGTGTGAAGTGAAGAGGTGATTCGCAGGCATACTTGACTGTTCCATCACCGAGGCCTTTGTAGAGTTCAGAGCAGGTCATGGTGTCAGCGTTCGAGGGAGAGGTGTAGAAAGTAAGGTTTTCCCAAGAGGGTGTGCTGGAGTCGTCGCTATCTGCTTCGTCGGGGGATTCGTCAGGAAATTCTTGTTCAATTGTTTCTACAGTGATTGTGTCAAGAGGAGGCTGGGAGTTTAGAGTATATGCGGTCTGGCTGGTTGTTGAGAGGTGGCAGTGGTCACTGGGGGTGGTTCAGGAGTGTTTTTTGGGGCAGAGTTAGGATTTGGGCCTGAAGTTGATGTGAAGTTAGCGATGTTTGGGATAATCTTGAGGAAGTCCTGTGATGTTGGCGAGTCAGAAAAGTTGAATGACGGCATGTTAAGACGGAATAGTTCGTTAATTGTAGCGTTGAATGTGCCTGGGTTTGCTGCATTTGCAAGGTGCGCATACATCAAGCAGTACAACACCTTAGAGGGAGCAGCGTCAGGGAGTGCAGAAAGGGAATTGAAAGTTTAGACACATGTGCAACATCTGGATATCTTTATTGTAGTAGACGTTTCGCCATCCAGTGGCTTTATCAATACAGATTCTAGGACATAATAGGAAGACAGTAGAACTATATACAAAAGATGAGGTAATCAGTCCCTCGGCCTTGGAGTTAGTGTTCACAGCATCGTGGTGGAGGAGAGTCTGGAGCAAAGGCAAGAAGACTGGCGCTTTTTATAGGCGTCAGTGAATGGGACGGGCAGCAGACGAGGTCAGTCACTGGTAGGCGGGATTCCCCAGTGGAAGTAGGTCCTTCCCAAAGAGATGGGTTAGATGCAGCAGCCGTGAAGAAGGTCTTGTAGATGTCCTCTGAACCAAGATTCCATGATGTTGCAGTGTCTGACAAGTTGTGCAAAGAAAGGTATAAAATACCGACAATATGAAAGTTAAGACACATGTGCAACATCTGGATATCTTTATTGTAGTAGACGTTTCGCCATCCAGTGGCTTTATCAATACAGATTCTAGGACATAATAGGAAGACAGTAGAACTATATACAAAAGATGAGGTAATCAGTCCCTCGGCCTTGGAGTTAGTGTTCACAGCATCGTGGTGGAGGAGAGTCTGGAGCAAAGGCAAGAAGACTGGCGCTTTTTATAGGCGTCAGTGAATGGGACGGGCAGCAGACGAGGTCAGTCACTGGTAGGCGGGATTCCCCAGTGGAAGTAGGTCCTTCCCAAAGAGATGGGTTAGATGCAGCAGCCGTGAAGAAGGTCTTGTAGATGTCCTCTGAACCAAGATTCCATGATGTTGCAGTGTCTGACAAGTTGTGCAAAGAAAGGTATAAAATACCGACAATATGAAAGTTAAGACACATGTGCAACATCTGGATATCTTTATTGTAGTAGACGTTTCGCCATCCAGTGGCTTTATCAATACAGATTCTAGGACATAATAGGAAGACAGTAGAACTATATACAAAAGATGAGGTAATCAGTCCCTCGGCCTTGGAGTTAGTGTTCACAGCATCGTGGTGGAGGAGAGTCTGGAGCAAAGGCAAGAAGACTGGCGCTTTTTATAGGCGTCAGTGAATGGGACGGGCAGCAGACGAGGTCAGTCACTGGTAGGCGGGATTCCCCAGTGGAAGTAGGTCCTTCCCAAAGAGATGGGTTAGATGCAGCAGCCGTGAAGAAGGTCTTGTAGATGTCCTCTGAACCAAGATTCCATGATGTTGCAGTGTCTGACAAGTTGTGCAAAGAAAGGTATAAAATACCGACAATATGAAAGTTAAGACACATGTGCAACATCTGGATATCTTTATTGTAGTAGACGTTTCGCCATCCAGTGGCTTTATCAATACAGATTCTAGGACATAATAGGAAGACAGTAGAACTATATACAAAAGATGAGGTAATCAGTCCCTCGGCCTTGGAGTTAGTGTTCACAGCATCGTGGTGGAGGAGAGTCTGGAGCAAAGGCAAGAAGACTGGCGCTTTTTATAGGCGTCAGTGAATGGGACGGGCAGCAGACGAGGTCAGTCACTGGTAGGCGGGATTCCCCAGTGGGAGTAGGTCCTTCCCAAAGAGATGGGTTAGATGCAGCAGCCGTGAAGAAGGTCTTGTAGATGTCCTCTGAACCAAGATTCCATGATGTTGCAGTGTCTGACAAGTTGTGCAAAGAAAGGTATAAAATACCGACAATATGAAAGTTAAGACACATGTGCAACATCTGGATATCTTTATTGTAGTAGACGTTTCGCCATCCAGTGGCTTTATCAATACAGATTCTAGGACATAATAGGAAGACAGTAGAACTATATACAAAAGATGAGGTAATCAGTCCCTCGGCCTTGGAGTTAGTGTTCACAGCATCGTGGTGGAGGAGAGTCTGGAGCAAAGGCAAGAAGACTGGCGCTTTTTATAGGCGTCAGTGAATGGGACGGGCAGCAGACGAGGTCAGTCACTGGTAGGCGGGATTCCCCAGTGGAAGTAGGTCCTTCCCAAAGAGATGGGTTAGATGCAGCAGCCGTGAAGAAGGTCTTGTAGATGTCCTCTGAACCAAGATTCCATGATGTTGCAGTGTCTGACAAGTTGTGCAAAGAAAGGTATAAAATACCGACAATATGAAAGTTAAGACACATGTGCAACATCTGGATATCTTTATTGTAGTAGACGTTTCGCCATCCAGTGGCTTTATCAATACAGATTCTAGGACATAATAGGAAGACAGTAGAACTATATACTATATATATATATATATATATATATATATATATACTATATATAAAGCCACTGGATGGCGAAACGTCTACTACAATAAAGATATCCAGATGTTGCACATGTGTCTTAACTTTCATATTGTCGGTATTTTATACCTTTCTTTGCACAACTTGTCAGACACTGCAACATCATGGAATCTTGGTTCAGAGGACATCTACAAGACCTTCTTCACGGCTGCTGCATCTAACCCATCTCTTTGGGAAGGACCTACTTCCACTGGGGAATCCCGCCTACCAGTGACTGACCTCGTCTGCTGCCCGTCCCATTCACTGACGCCTATAAAAAGCGCCAGTCTTCTTGCCTTTGCTCCAGACTCTCCTCCACCACGATGCTGTGAACACTAACTCCAAGGCCGAGGGACTGATTACCTCATCTTTTGTATATAGTTCTACTGTCTTCCTATTATGTCCTAGAATCTGTATTGATAAAGCCACTGGATGGCGAAACGTCTACTACAATAAAGATATCCAGATGTTGCACATGTGTCTTAACTTTCATATTGTCGGTATTTTATACCTTTCTTTGCACAACTTGTCAGACACTGCAACATCATGGAATCTTGGTTCAGAGGACATCTACAAGACCTTCTTCACGGCTGCTGCATCTAACCCATCTCTTTGGGAAGGACCTACTTCCACTGGGGAATCCCGCCTACCAGTGACTGACCTCGTCTGCTGCCCGTCCCATTCACTGACGCCTATAAAAAGCGCCAGTCTTCTTGCCTTTGCTCCAGACTCTCCTCCACCACGATGCTGTGAACACTAACTCCAAGGCCGAGGGACTGATTACCTCATCTTTTGTATATAGTTCTACTGTCTTCCTATTATGTCCTAGAATCTGTATTGATAAAGCCACTGGATGGCGAAACGTCTACTACAATAAAGATATCCAGATGTTGCACATGTGTCTTAACTTTCATATTGTCGGTATTTTATACCTTTCTTTGCACAACTTGTCAGACACTGCAACATCATGGAATCTTGGTTCAGAGGACATCTACAAGACCTTCTTCACGGCTGCTGCATCTAACCCATCTCTTTGGGAAGGACCTACTTCCACTGGGGAATCCCGCCTACCAGTGACTGACCTCGTCTGCTGCCCGTCCCATTCACTGACGCCTATAAAAAGCGCCAGTCTTCTTGCCTTTGCTCCAGACTCTCCTCCACCACGATGCTGTGAACACTAACTCCAAGGCCGAGGGACTGATTACCTCATCTTTTGTATATAGTTCTACTGTCTTCCTATTATGTCCTAGAATCTGTATTGATAAAGCCACTGGATGGCGAAACGTCTACTACAATAAAGATATCCAGATGTTGCACATGTGTCTTAACTTTCATATTGTCGGTATTTTATACCTTTCTTTGCACAACTTGTCAGACACTGCAACATCATGGAATCTTGGTTCAGAGGACATCTACAAGACCTTCTTCACGGCTGCTGCATCTAACCCATCTCTTTGGGAAGGACCTACTTCCACTGGGGAATCCCGCCTACCAGTGACTGACCTCGTCTGCTGCCCGTCCCATTCACTGACGCCTATAAAAAGCGCCAGTCTTCTTGCCTTTGCTCCAGACTCTCCTCCACCACGATGCTGTGAACACTAACTCCAAGGCCGAGGGACTGATTACCTCATCTTTTGTATATAGTTCTACTGTCTTCCTATTATGTCCTAGAATCTGTATTGATAAAGCCACTGGATGGCGAAACGTCTACTACAATAAAGATATCCAGATGTTGCACATGTGTCTTAACTTTCATATTGTCGGTATTTTATACCTTTCTTTGCACAACTTGTCAGACACTGCAACATCATGGAATCTTGGTTCAGAGGACATCTACAAGACCTTCTTCACGGCTGCTGCATCTAACCCATCTCTTTGGGAAGGACCTACTTCCACTGGGGAATCCCGCCTTACAGTGACTGACCTCGTCTGCTGCCCGTCCCATTCACTGACGCCTATAAAAAGCGCCAGTCTTCTTGCCTTTGCTCCAGACTCTCCTCCACCACGATGCTGTGAACACTAACTCCAAGGCCGAGGGACTGATTACCTCATCTTTTGTATATAGTTCTACTGTCTTCCTATTATGTCCTAGAATCTGTATTGATAAAGCCACTGGATGGCGAAACGTCTACTACAATAAAGATATCCAGATGTTGCACATGTGTCTTAACTTTCATATTGTCGGTATTTTATACCTTTCTTTGCACAACTTGTCAGACACTGCAACATCATGGAATCTTGGTTCATAGGACATCTACAAGACCTTCTTCACGGCTGCTGCATCTAACCCATCTCTTTGGGAAGGACCTACTTCCACTGGGGAATCCCGCCTACCAGTGACTGACCTCGTCTGCTGCCCGTCCCATTCACTGACGCCTATAAAAAGCGCCAGTCTTCTTGCCTTTGCTCCAGACTCTCCTCCACCACGATGCTGTGAACACTAACTCCAAGGCCGAGGGACTGATTACCTCATCTTTTGTATATAGTTCTACTGTCTTCCTATTATGTCCTAGAATCTGTATTGATAAAGCCACTGGATGGCGAAACGTCTACTACAATAAAGATATCCAGATGTTGCACATGTGTCTTAACTTTCATATTGTCGGTATTTTATACCTTTCTTTGCACAGAAAGGGAATTGCTGGATAGAGATGACTGCTGTGTGGCTTGTAGAATTCTGGTGGTGTCCGACTGGAGTTTTGAAATGGCGGTATATGTCGGCGATTTGGGACTATTCTTCTTGGTTTCTTCTTTAATTTTTTCGACATTACTTTTTTTCGTAGTGGGCATTTTGCTGCAAGGGTATGATGCGTACCCTTGCAGTTAAGACATGTTGGAGTGGCATTGGTGGTGGTGCAGGCTTTGAAGTTATGACCTTTTCCACAGGTAGAACAGAACTTTGTCTTTAATGGGACAGTCCTTTGTTGAATGTTGATAAGAGTAACAGTTCCAACAGGGAGAGACATGGGCAAAACGTTCAGGTTCAATGTGGCGTGGATGTATGTGGTAATATGAGATAGCTAGTCCATTAGAGAGTGCTTGGGTAGCCATATCTATGTTTGAAAATGTGATTTTGATCATAGATGAGGCATTGGGAATTCGTGTGATTGTGTCTACAGAGGCCCAGGTGTTTTGGTCTTCGATAGAGGTCTTCAGTTCATCCGTTGGAATAGATGTGATTATCAGGAATGTAAAGAGGAGCTTAGCACACCTTTGGCTAATCTTTTCAACATATCACTACAAACTGGCATGGTGCCAGATAAGTGGAAAATGGCAAATGTGATACCTATTTTCAAAACAGGTGACAGGTCCTTAGCTTCGAACTATAGACCAATAAGCCTAACCTCCATAGTGGGAAAATTTATGGAATCAATAATTGCCGAGGCAGTTCGTAGCCATCTTGAAAAGCATAAATTAATCAACGAATCTCAGCATGGTTTTACAAAGGGGCGTTCCTGCCTTACGAATTTATTAACTTTTTTCACTAAGGTATTTGAGGAGGTAGATCATGGTAATGAATATGATATTGTGTATATGGACTTCAGTAAGGCTTTTGACAGGGTCCCACATCAGAGACTATTGAGGAAAATTAAAGCACATGGAATAGGAGGAGAAATTTTTTCCTGGATAGAGGCATGGTTGACAAATAGGCAGCAGAGAGTTTGCATAAATGGGGAGAAATCAGAGTGGGGAAGCGTCACGAGCGGTGTTCCACAGGGGTCAGTGTTGGGCCCCCTGCTGTTCACAATCTACATAAACGACATAGATGAGGGCATAAAGAGCGACATCGGCAAGTTTGCCGATGACACCAAAATAGGCCGTCGAATTCATTCTGACGAGGACATTCGAGCACTCCAGGAAGATTTGAATAGACTGATGCAGTGGTCGGAGAAGTGGCAGATGCAGTTTAATATAGACAAATGCAAAGTTCTAAATGTTGGACAGGACAATAACCATGCCACATATAAACTAAATAATGTAGATCTTAATATTACGGATTGCGAAAAAGATTTAGGAGTTCTGGTTAGCAGTAATCTGAAACCAAGACAACAGTGCATAAGTGTTCGCAATAAAGCTAATAGAATCCTTGGCTTCATATCAAGAAGCATAAATAATAGGAGTCCTCAGGTTGTTCTTCAACTCTATACATCCTTGGTTAGGCCTCATTTAGATTATGCTGCACAGTTTTGGTCACCGTATTACAGAATGGATATAAATTCTCTGGAAAATGTACAAAAGAGGATGACAAAGATGATCCCATGTCTTACCTAACAACCTGTCGGTATTGTATACCATTTTGATGTTCATCTTGTCAGACACTGCAACACGTGGCATCTTGGTACAGAAAACACCTTGGACAAGCTTTTCAAGTGAGAAGGGTTGGATCTGAGAGGGACATGACCTCTCAGTTGCCTCTCACTACTACTACTACTACTACTACCCTGCACCTCTCCTTCCGACAGTATTTAAGTCTCCGCACTGTCGCTTGATCTTCAGATAGTTCCTGACTATGGAACTGAACTTCTCCAGGCCGAGGGACTGACAACCTCAAATTCTACGACTTTAAGGGTGATGGACTGATTACATCGTCTTCACATCTCTACTGTTCCTGCCTACTTTCTGTATTCGACTGAAGAAGCTTACTGTGTAGGCGAAACGTTTCGGAATAAAGTTGTCTAACTGTTGCATATGTGTCTTACCTAACAACCTGTCGGTATTGTATACCATTTTGATGTTCATCTTGTCAGACACTGCAACACGTGGCATCTTGGTACAGAAAACACCTTGGACAAGCTTTTCAAGTGAGAAGGGTTGGATCTGAGAGGGACATGACCTCTCAGTTGCCTCTCACTACTACTACTACTACTACTACTACCCTGCACCTCTCCTTCCGACAGTATTTAAGTCTCCGCACTGTCGCTTGATCTTCAGATAGTTCCTGACTATGGAACTGAACTTCTCCAGGCCGAGGGACTGACAACCTCAAATTCTACGACTTTAAGGGTGATGGACTGATTACATCGTCTTCACATCTCTACTGTTCCTGCCTACTTTCTGTATTCGACTGAAGAAGCTTACTGTGTAGGCGAAACGTTTCGGAATAAAGTTGTCTAACTGTTGCATATGTGTCTTACCTAACAACCTGTCGGTATTGTATACCATTTTGATGTTCATCTTGTCAGACACTGCAACACGTGGCATCTTGGTACAGAAAACACCTTGGACAAGCTTTTCAAGTGAGAAGGGTTGGATCTGAGAGGGACATGACCTCTCAGTTGCCTCTCACTACTACTACTACTACTACTACCCTGCACCTCTCCTTCCGACAGTATTTAAGTCTCCGCACTGTCGCTTGATCTTCAGATAGTTCCTGACTATGGAACTGAACTTCTCCAGGCCGAGGGACTGACAACCTCAAATTCTACGACTTTAAGGGTGATGGACTGATTACATCGTCTTCACATCTCTACTGTTCCTGCCTACTTTCTGTATTCGACTGAAGAAGCTTACTGTGTAGGCGAAACGTTTCGGAATAAAGTTGTCTAACTGTTGCTTATGTGTCTTACCTAACAACCCTATGAGGATAGACTAAGGGCCCTGAAACTGCACTCTCTAGAAAGACGTAGAATTAGGGGGGATATGATTGAGGTGTATAAATGGAAGATAGGAATAAATAAAGGGGATGTAAATAGTGTGCTGAAAATATCTAGCCTAGACAGGACTCGCAGCAATGGTTTTAAGTTGGAAAAATTCAGATTCAGGAAGGATATAGGAAAGTACTGGTTTGGTAATAGAGTTGTGGATGAGTGGAACAAACTCCCAAGTACCGTTATAGAGGCCAGAACGTTGTGTAGCTTTAAAAATAGGTTGGATAAATACATGAGTAGATGTGGGTGGGTGTGAGTTAGACCTGATAGCTTGTGCTAACAGGTCGGTTGCCGTGTTCCTCCCTTAAGTCAATGTGACCTGACCTGACTAGGTTGGGTGCATTGGCTTAAGCCGGTAGGAGACTTGGACCTGCCTCGCATGGGCCAGTAGGCCTTCTGCAGTGTTCCTTCGTTCTTATGTTCTTATCTTATCCAATTGTTTAACAAAAACTGAACGTTTCGCCAGCAAGGAGGGAGACGGTAATATGATGAATTGTCGGTCTCGTAATGTGTTCATTGCAGTGTCGTCCATAAGTTTAGCTGCTTCATTGTCGTCGGTGCAGACGACAATAAAGGAGTCCTTGAGTGAGTGGATCGCTGTGAATTTGAGATGTAGGCAGGTCCTCATAGCGGCAGCAAGTAATAGTTTAGTGGAATCATTTATAACACCACTGACTGGTTTGATTTTAACACGATGTGCGAACATTGTCGAACAGGTAGAGGTTACCCTCCCCAACGGGAATCGTAGGGAGCCTGGCTCTTATATAGTAACGTCAGGTGTAGCAGACGAGGGCATAGTCACTGGTAGGCGGGATTCCCCAGTGGAAGTAGGTCCTTCCCAAAGAGATGGGTTAGTTGTAGTAGTAGTTGTCGTAGTCGTGAAGGTTATGTACATGTCCTCAGAATCAAGATTCCATGATGTTACAGTGTCTGACATGTTGTGCAAGAATGGTATATAATACCGACAAGATGAAATTAAGACACATGTGCAACATCTGGGTATCTTTATAGACGTTTCGCCATCCAGTGGCTTTATCAATACAAATTCCAGGACATAACTTGAAGACAGTAGGACTATATACAGAAGATGAGGTAATCAGTCCCTCAACCTAGGAGTAGGTGCGAAGAGCACCATGTCTCTTTGGGAAGGACCTACTTCCACTGGGGAATCCCGCCTACCAGTGACTATGCCCTCGTCTGCTACACCTGACGTTACTATATAAGTGCCAGGATCCTTTCTTCTGCTTCAGAATCTCCACGACTATGGTGCTCTTCGCACCTACTCCTAGGTTGAGGGACTGATTACCTCATTTTCTGTACATAGTTCTACTGTCTTCAAGTTATGTCCTAGAATTTGTATTGATAAAGCCACTGGATGGCGAAACGTCTACAATAAAGATACCCAGATGTTGCACATGTGTCTTAATCTCAACTAGGTAGACTGTTCCACTCATCAACTACCCTATTTCCAAACCAATACTTTCCTATGTCCTTTCTAAATCTAAACTTATCTAATTTAAATCCATTACTGCGGGTTCTCTCTTGGAGAGAGATCCTCAAGACCTTGTTAATATCCCCTTTATTAATACCTATCTTCCACTTATACACTTCGATCAGGTCTCCCCTCATTCTTCGTCTAACAAGTGAATGTAACTTAAGAGTCTTCAATCTTTCTTCATAAGGAAGATTTCTAATGCTATGTATTAATTTAGTCATCCTACGCTGAATGTTTTCTAACGAATTTATGTCCATTCTGTAATATGGAGACCAGAATTGAGCTGCATAATCTAGGTGAGGCCTTACTAATGATGTATAAAGCTGCAGTATGACCTATAAATAATGTAGAACTTAGCCATACAGATTGCGAAAAGGACTTGGGGGTTATGGTAAGCAGCAACCTTAAACCAAGACAGCAATGCCTAAGCGTACGTAATAAGGCAAATAGATTACTGGGATTTATATCAAGAAGTGTAAGCAACAGAAGTCCAGAGGTCATTGTTAGGTAAGACACATATGCAACAGTTAGACAACTTTATTCCGAAACGTTTCGCCTACACAGTAGGCTTCTTCAGTCGAATACAGAAAGTAGGCAGGAACAGTAGAGATGTGAAGACGATGTAATCAGTCCATCACCCTTGTAGTCGTAGAATTTGAGGTTGTTAGTCCCTCGGCCTGGAGAAGTTCAGTACTTAAGTACTTAACTCTGTGAAGAAGTGTCTTGTTTGCTCCCGTGGACTGAACCAAGATGCCCTCCATCGAGCAACTTTACCAGCAACTTAAGGAAGAATTGAAGTCAGCGAAGTTGGAGATACGGCGATTGACCGAGGAAAACAAGAGGATTCGTAGTAGTCCTCCTGTTTCGAGTCCTCAGGTCAAGAAGGGATCGTGGTCAGTGGCTGGACAGCAGGGGACGACGAAGTTGACGATCAAGAAGACGAATGGAAAGCCAGAAACGATGAAGAAGAAAGAGACTGCTGTAGAAACTCCCGTGGAAACCTCCAACGCATTCTCGGTGCTACCCGACGAATGTGAGTCTACTACTGGGATCGTCACGACGAACGACAAGGAAGGTAAGAATATTGTTGTTGTTGGGGATAGCCAGGTTAGATACATGGATAGGGCATTCTGCTTGAAGGACAGGAGTAGGAGACAAAGGGTATGCTTTCCTGGGGCTGGGATGGAGGACATTGTTAGCCGGCTTGACAACATCATGAACGGTAATGGGATCAATCCTATTATTTGCCTCAGTGCTGGAGGCAATGATGTAGGCAAGCGTAGAAGTGAGGATTTAGTTAGAAAGTTCAGGACAGCTATAGACATGATTAGGAAGAAGGGGGGGCGCCCTGTTATATGTGGCATTTTGCCAAGAAGAGGTGTTGGTAATGAATGGTTGTCCAGAGCAATTGGTATTAATTGTTGGCTGGATAAACACTGTAAGGATAATGCAGTACCATTCATTGACAACTGGGACGACTTCTATGGCCGAAATGACATGTATGCCAGGGATGGGGTTCACTTATCCAGGGCAGGTGTGGGTTTTCTTGCTAACTCAGTTGAGGGGGTTGTTAGGACTTTAAACTAGGATTAGTTAGAGGTATGGGTTTAGAAATGATTAATAATGAGTATGGATATATTGACTTTTGCTCTGATATTAAGAATCTTAATAGTAACTGTCATGGAGTAACTCTGGGTAATGATAATTTCAGAAATTGTGTAAAAACAAAGATGAATAGGAAAAATGTGCAGAAGAAAAAACATATGATGGTATTTTATGCTAACAGTCGAAGTGCAAGAAATAAAATTAATGAACTACGTTTGGTAGCATGTGCTGGGAACTTTGATATCATTGCATTAACTGAAACGTGGTATGATTTAAAGAGTCGGGATATGACTGCTGAGTGTAATATTCAGGGATTTAAGTTATTCAATGTGGATAGATGTAATGGGAAGGGGGGAGGAGTTGCATTGTATGTTCGAGAAAATATTAATTGTTGCATAAAAAAAGGTATAAAAATAGATGGAGCAGTAACAGAGTCTGTTTGGGTAGAGTTCGTGGAGGGTCAAGAAAAACTAATTCTAGGTGTCATATACCGACCTCCAGGCTTGGATCACGATAGAGGGAGACTTCTTTGGGACGAAATTGTTAGGGCTTCTGGACACAGTAACGTAGTCATAGTAGGGGATTTTAACTTTAGCCAAATTGACTGGAATTCTTTGACAGGTAATCTAGAGTCCAGTGACTTCATGGAAACAGTTCAGGACTGTTTTCTGAAACAGAGTGTAACTGAACCTACCAGGGGTAATAATTTGCTAGACCTAGTCTTGTCAAATAAGGAAACACTAGTGAATAATCTGGAGATCACTGAAGAGCTTGGCGCAAGTGATCACAAATCCATCACCTTTAGCATTAATTGGGAATGCAAGAATAATGATAATACAGTAAAAATCCCCGATTTTCGTTCTGCCGATTATAATGGACTTAGGGAACATCTGTCTAATCTTGATTGGGGTTGTCTAGCTAATGATTTTATTGACGATAATCATACTTATGAATATGAAGGGATCTGCTTTTATGATTGTTTTCTTAATAATGTACACAGTGCCCAGAGTATATACATTCCCCAGAGAGAAATTAGGTCTAATAATAACGATCCCAAATGGGTTAACAGGAGGTTAAAGCATCTATTAGGGGAGAAAAGGGGAATTTATAGGCGCATCAGAAGAGGAGAGGTTAACCTTACTGACCAATATGTTCAGCTTAAAAGAGAAGTAAAAAAGGCGATTAGAAAGGCTAAACGTGACTATGAAATTAGAGTTGCTAATGAATCAAAGACTAATCCAAAGGGGTTCTTTCAAGTGTATAGGACGAAGGTGAAGGAAAAAGTAGGACCTCTGAAATCTGGGAATGGACAGCTGACGGATAATGAACTGGAAATGTGTTCCTTATTTAATGACTATTTTTTGTCAGTTTTTACACAGGAAGATGTAAATGAGATTCCAGTAATTAACAATTATTTGGTTCCTGATGAATTTAAGTTAACTAATATTACTGTCACGAGGGACATGGTTATTAAACAGATAGACAAACTGAAACAAAATAAGTCCCCGGGACCCGATGAGTTGTTTTCAAGGGTACTTAAGGAATGCAAGATGGAGCTTAGTCAGCCATTAACGTGTGTATTCAATGCGTCCATCCTTACCAGTGTTGTGCCAGAGTTGTGGAAGATGGCTAATGTGGTTCCTATATTCAAATCAGGGGATAGGTCCACTCCTTCAAATTACCGTCCAATGGGCCTGACATCTATAGTGGGCAAGTTATTAGAATCAATTATAGCTGACATTATCAGAAGTCACCTTGAAGAGCATAACTTGATGAATGAATCTCAGCATGGATTCACGAGAGGTCGTTCCTGCCTGACAAACTTACTGACGTTCTTCAATAGAACATTTGAGGCAGTTGACAGTAATAAGGAATATGATATTGTTTATTTGGATTTTAGTAAGGCCTTCGACAGAGTACCTCACAAGAGACTCTTAAGAAAAGTGGCAGCTCATGGTATAGGAGGTAAAGTTCTAGCATGGATTGAGGCATGGCTTACCAATAGAAAGCAGAGAGTTACCATTAATGGAGTGAAATCTGAATGGGGATTAGTCACTAGTGGCGTTCCACAGGGATCAGTTTTAGGCCCTCTCTTGTTCATAATTTACATTAATGACCTTGATGAAGGGATTACTAGTGACATGAGTAAGTTTGCTGATGATACAAAGATAGGCCGTATAATTCACTCTGAGGAGGATATCAATGAACTCCAGGACGATTTGAACAAATTAATGTCTTGGTCTGAGAAATGGCAGATGAAGTTTAATGTGGATAAGTGTAAGGTACTTGCCCTTGGTAATGAAAATAACCCTCGAAGCTATAATCTAGGTGAAGTAGAGCTTGGTCATACAGAATGTGAAAAAGACTTGGGAGTCATGGTAAGCAGAAATCTAAAGCCAAGACAGCAGTGCCTCAGTGTGCGCAACAAGGCCAACAGATTACTTGGATTTATCTCAAGAAGTATAAGTCCAAAAGTTATTTTACAGCTCTATACATCACTAGTGAGGCCTCATTTAGATTATGCTGCTCAGTTTTGGTCCCCTTACTACAGGATGGACATAGACTCATTAGAGAACATACAGAGAAGAATGACTAAAATGATTTACTGTGTAAGGAACCTCCCGTATGAAGATAGACTTAAAGCCTTAAATCTCCACTCTCTGGAGAGGCGTAGAATGACGGGCATAAACAAGGGAGACATTAATAAAGTACTGAGGGTGTCGAACCAGGTAAGAACCAGGAATAATGGATTTAAGTTGGATAAATTTAGATTTAGAAAGGACATAGGTAAGTACTGGTTTTCTAACAGAGTTGTAGATGCGTGGAACAGTCTTCCCAGTGGGGTGATAGAGGCTAGGACCTTGGGTAGCTTTAAGAAGAGACTGGACAAATATATGAGTGGGAGGGGCTGGGTTTGATTGGTGTTGGGGGGTGCGGGAGTTGTTTCTTGAGTAGCTTTAGGTAGAGATCGTTTTGATAAGGACCTGCCTCGTATGGGCCAGTAGGCCTTCTGCAGTGTTCCTACATTCTTATGTTCTTATGTTCTTATGTCAGGAACTATCTGAAGATCAAGCGACAGTGCGGAGACTTAAATACTGTCGGAAGGAGAGGTGCAGAGTAGTAGTAGTAGTAGTAGTAGTGATGAATGGTTTGAAAAACCGACAAGTTGAAGACTAAGACACTGAACACATCGACTCCAGGCTGAGGGACTGATTACCTCACACTCCTCCTCTCCTTACACCTTCCTCTTTGTATTGGACTGATGAAGCCACTGTGTGGCGAAACGTTTCGTGAATAAAGATTCCTATATGCTGCATAAGTGTCTTAATCAGTAGTAGTAGTAGTAGTAGTGAGAATGTAGTGAGAGGTCATGTCCCTCTCAGATCCAACACTTCTCACTTGAAAAGCTTGTCCAAGGTGTTTTCTGTACCAAGATGCCATGTGTTGCAGTGTCTGACAAGATGAACATCAAAATGGTATACAGTACCGACAGGTTGTTAGGTAAGACACATATGCAACAGTTAGACAACTTTATTCCGAAACGTTTCGCCTACACAGTAGGCTTCTTCAGTCGAATACTGTTGCATGTGTGTCTTACCTAACAACCTGTCGGTATTTTATACCATTTTAATGTTCACATCGGAGCTTGTTTCTTGGGTGGCATTGAAAATTGGGTTGTTCAAATGTTTGTTAGTGGGATGAATTGTAAAGGACCTGCCTAGTATGGGCCAACAGGCCTGCTGCAGTGTTCCTCCTTTCTTATGTTCTTTTCTTAAAGCTGTGTGTGTGTGTGTGTGTGTGTGTGTAACTTTTACCTATGTCTCTCCCTGCCCATAACATTGATAGATAATATTCTATCACGGAATGACATTGTGTGTATGGAGTTTTGAATATGCGTCTCTCTAGCCAGGACAGTGCTAGAAGTGGTCATTTTCTTCGAGAATGAGAATAAGGAAACTTGCCCGTACGTCTCTTTCTGCCCAAGGCACTGAGATGTAGTGTCCTCCTGCCAGAGAATGACACAGGAGACTTGAGACTTTGCAGATGCGGTTTTGTAAAGAAAATCTAAAAATAAGTCCTGCTATTTCCGGCTCAGGTGAGATAAGGCTTCACCTGGGAAGAATAGCGACTGGCAGTTGTAGAAGCAAATGTTGGGAGTTGCAGGGTTTATATTTGCTGGTATAGTGACCGTAACACCCGTAGGTGCTGGCCCACGGTATTGTGTTTATGTATGTGTACACCCACACATTCTCACCTTTCACTATATTCACTGACACAAAGCTTTCTATATACGCAAAACAACCACTGGAATTTCTCTATTCTTTCACAGTGGTTGTTTTGCGCATTCCTTGATAATGTGAGTAGTCACGAAATCGCTTGGAACTTCTCTATTCTTTCACAGCGGTTGTTTTGCATATTCGAAAATCACCTGTTTACTGTGATCTTATTGCATCTATATATATATATATATATATATATATATATATATATATATATATATATATATATATATATATATATATATATATATTATGAGGTAATGAGGATAAAAACATTAGGTGATGAAAGATTGGATATCAGATTGGAGGGAGAGAGTATGGAGGAGGTGAATGTATTCAGATATTTGGGAGTGTGGAAAAAGACACTTATGTACAGTTCAGGACATTTATTAAAGGAAACGTTTCGCCACGAGTGGCTTCTTCAGTCCTAATACTAATTTCTGTCAGTAACACTATAAAGCAAAAATCCGGTAGTTACAGTATTTCAAAATTACTAAGCAAGAGGATATTACCCATCCTGGGAACTGGTGTTACTTGATGCCAGCAGGTCCCTCTCTAACCTCACCTCCTTAGTTCCATTACTACTACTATTACCACTTCTACCCACGCTTCACCTCACCTGACTCCCACCACTATATATATGTGTGTTTTCTTAGTTTTCTCTGTATTAGGACTGAAGAAGCCACTCGTGGCGAAACGTTTCCTTTAATAAATGTCCTGAACTGTACATAAGTGTCTTTTTCCACATCTTGTCGGTATCACCATACCATTTCCTCATTTGGGAGTGGACGTGTCAGCGGATGGGTCTATGAAAGATGAGGTGAATCATAGAATTGATGAGGGGAAAAGGGTGAGTGGTGCACTTAGGAGTCTGTGGAGACAGAGAACTTTGTCCTTGGAGGCAAAGAGGGGAATGTATGAGAGCATAGTTTTACCAACGCTCTTATATGGGTGTGAAGCATGGGTGATGAATGTTGCAGCGAGGAGAAGGCTGGAGGCAGTGGAGATGTCATGTCTGAGGGCAATGTGTGGTGTGAATATAATGCAGAGAATTCGTAGTTTGGAAGTTAGGAGGAGATGCGGGATTACCAAAACTGTTGTCCAGAGGGCTGAGGAAGGGTTGTTGAGGTGGTTCGGACATGTGGAGAGAATGGAGCGAAACAGAATAACTTCAAGAGTGTATCAGTCTGTAGTGGAAGGAAGGCGGGGTAGGGGTCGGCCTAGGAAAGGTTGGATGGAGGGGGTAAAGGAGGTTTTGTGTGCGAGGGGCTTGGACTTCCAGCAGGCATGCGTGAGCGTGTTTGATAGGAGTGAATGGAGACAAATGGTTTTTAATACTTGACGTGCTGTTGGAGTGTGAGCAAAGTAACATTTATGAAGGGATTCAGGGAAACCGGCAGGCCGGACTTGAGTCCTGGAGATGGGAAGTACAGTGCCTGCACTCTGAAGGAGGGGTGTTAATGTTGCAGTTTAAAAACTGTAGTGTAAAGCACCCTTCTGGCAAGACAGTGATGGAGTGAATGATGGTGAAAGTTTTTCTTTTTCGGGCCACCCTGCCTTGGTGGGAATCGGCCAGTGTGATAATAAAAAACTAATAAAAAAATATATATATATATATATATATATATATATATATATATATATATATATATATATATATATATATATATATATATATATATGTCGTGCCGAATAGGCAGAACTTACCATCTTGGCTTAAATAGCAACGCTCATCTTGCCATATAGGACAAGTGAAAATTTGTGTATGCAATAATTTCGCCAAAATCATTCTGAACCTAACTAAAAAAATATATTTCACTGTGTTTGTTTAGTATTAAATTATTGTAAACGTATTTAAAATATATTTAGTTAGGTTAGGCTAAAATAAATTGCTCTTGTTATAATAAGGTTAGGTAAGTTTTCTAAGATTCTTTTGGTGCAAAATTAAAAATTTTTACATTAACATTAATGAAAAAAATATATCTTTAAAAGTATAAAAGAAAATTTCAGAAAGGACTTAATTTTAAATGGGTTCTTGCTAATTGACCAGTTTTACATATTCGGCACGACATATATATATGTATATATATATATTTATTTTATATCAATAACAATACTGCGACTAGCCAAGGACTCGAACCCATGGTGCTTTGGCCTGCCTCATTCAAAGTTTATTCTCTATAAGGATTACAATGTTGATTTTACAGAAATTTGGTTATTGTGTGGTTTACATGTAGTTAAATAATGATTACAGAGTGTACCACTAGAACACCTAGCATGGCTAGGCATTACAGAGTGTACCACTAGAACACCTAGCATGGCTAGGCATTACAGAGTGTACCACTAGAACACCTAGCATGGCTAGGCATTACAGTGTGTACCACTAGAACACCTAGCATGGCTAGGTATTACAGAGTGTACCACTAGAACACCTAGCATGGCTTGGCATTACAGAGTGTACCACTAGAACACCTAGCATGGCTAGGCATTACAGTGTGTACCACTAGAACACCTAGCATGGCTAGGTATTACAGAGTGTACCACTAGAACACCTAGCATGGCTAGGCATTACAGTGTGTACCACTAGAACACCTAGCATGGCTAGGTATTACAGAGTGTACCACTAGAACACCTAGCATGGCTAGGCATTACAGTGTGTACCACTAGAACACCTAGCATGGCTAGGTATTACAGTGTACCACTAGAACACCTAGCATGGCTAGGTATTACAGTGTACCACTAGAACACCTAGCATGGCTAGGTATTACAGTGTACCACTAGAACACCTAGCATGGCTAGGTATTACAGAGTGTACCACTAGAACACCTAGCATGGCTAGGCATTACAGAGTGTACCACTAGAACACCTAGCATGGCTAGGTATTACAGAGTGTACCACTAGAACACCTAGCATGGCTAGGTATTACAGTGTACCACTAGAACACCTAGCATGGCTAGGTATTACAGTGTACCACTAGAACACCTAGCATGGCTTGGCATTACAGTGTACCACTAGAACACCTAGCATGGCTAGGTATTACAGTGTACCACTAGAACACCTAGCATGGCTTGGTATTACAGTGTACCACTAGAACACCTAGCATGGCTAGGTATTACAGTGTACCACTAGAACACCTAGCATGGCTAGGTATTACAGTGTACCACTAGAACACCTAGCATGGCTAGGTATTACAGTGTACCACTAGAACACCTAACATGGCTAGGCACTACAGAGTGTACCACTAGAACACCTAGCATGGCTAGGTATTACAGTGTACCACTAGAACACCTAGCATGGCTAGGTATTACAGTGTACCACTAGAACACCTAACATGGCTAGGCACTACAGAGTGTACCACTAGAACACCTAGCATGGCTTGGCATTACAGAGTGTACCACTAGAACACCTAGCATGGCTAGGTATTACAGAGTGTACCACTAGAACACCTAGCATGGCTAGGTATTACAGTGTACCACTAGAACACCTAGCATGGCTTGGCATTACAGTGTACCACTAGAACACCTAGCATGGCTTGGCATTACAGTGTACCACTAGAACACCTAGCATGGCTAGGTATTACAGTGTACCACTAGAACACCTAGCATGGCTTGGTATTACAGTGTACCACTAGAACACCTAGCATGGCTAGGTATTACAGTGTACCACTAGAACACCTAGCATGGCTAGGCATTACAGAGTGTACCACTAGAACACCTAGCATGGCTTGGCATTACAGAGTGTACCACTAGAACACCTAGCATGGCTTGGTATTACAGTGTACCACTAGAACACCTAGCATGGCTTGGCATTACAGAGTGTACCACTAGAACACCTAGCATGGCTAGGTATTACAGTGTACCACTAGAACACCTAGCATGGCTTGGCATTACAGAGTGTACCACTAGAACACCTAGCATGGCTAGGTATTACAGTGTACCACTAGAACACCTAGCATGGCTAGGCATTACAGAGTGTACCACTAGAACACCTAGCATGGCTAGGCATTACAGTGTGTACCACTAGAACACCTAGCATGGCTTGGCATTACAGAGTGTACCACTAGAACACCTAGCATGGCTAGGCATTACAGAGTGTACCACTAGAACACCTAGCATGGCTAGGTATTACAGAGTGTACCACTAGAACACCTAGCATGGCTAGGTATTAGAGTGTACCACTAGAACACCTAGCATGGCTAGGCATTACAGAGTGTACCACTAGAACACCTAGCATGGCTAGGTATTACAGAGTGTACCATTAGAACGCTTAGCATGGCTAGGTATTACAGAGTGTACCACTAGAACACCTAGCATGGCTAGGTATTACAGAGTGTACCATTAGAACGCTTAGCATGGCTAGGTATTACAGAGTGTACCACTAGAACACCTAGCATGGCTAGGTATTAGAGTGTACCACTAGCATGGCTAGGTATTACAGAGTGTACCACTAGAACACCTAGCATGGCTAGGTATTACAGAGTGTACCACTAGAACACCTAGCATGGCTAGGTATTAGAGTGTACCACTAGAACACCTAGCATGGCTAGGCATTACAGAGTGTACCACTAGAACACCTAGCATGGCTAGGTATTACAGAGTGTACCATTAGAACGCTTAGCATGGCTAGGTATTACAGAGTGTACCACTAGAACACCTAGCATGGCTAGGCATTACAGAGTGTACCATTAGAACGCTTAGCATGGCTAGGTATTACAGAGTGTACCACTAGAACACCTAGCATGGCTAGGTATTACAGAGTGTACCACTAGAACACCTAGCATGGCTAGGCATTACAGAGTGTACCACTAGAACGCTTAGCATGGCTAGGTATTACAGAGTGTACCACTAGAACACCTAGCATGGCTAGGTATTAGAGTGTACCACTAGAAAACCTAGCATGGCTAGGCATTACAGAGTGTACCACTAGAACACCTAGCATGGCTAGGCATTTCGGGCAGACTTAGTTTTATTCTTAATTTTAAAATATTACAAATTATGAGGTAAGTTGGTATTATGGCTAAGTGACTAAATACTAGTTTGTGAGTTTAGCAATGTGAATGCTTTTGTTTTGGCACAGTACATAGTTTCAGTATTGGAGTATCACAGGATTCATTATTTTAAGATTGAGATTAATATTTCTGTTTATGGTCATGGTGGGGGAAAACTCATGACGCCTTAATCCACGGGACCAGACATTTTTAAGAGTAGCGCATCCAGCTCAACTGGATGTTGTACCCGCTACCCAAGGATCTACGTTGGTGTGGATGACTCTAGGCTAGTTTCATTCATATATATATATATTCATACATACACACACACACACACACACACACACACACACACACACACACACACACACACACATACATATATATATATATATATATATATATATATATATATATATATATATATATATATATATAAGCTCGCTCCTCACACTTTTTCATATAGCCAATTTTGAGGATAATTGAGTAAAGGAGATGATTGAGAGACGGTGGTGTGGGCGTGCGAAAATTATCACGCGACCCATAATTCATGTGAAGTTATTATTATTATTATTATTATTATTATTATTATTATTATTATTTTCAGATGACAAGCGAGAAAGTCACTTCCGTAGAAGAGAATGAAAATTTTGAGTGAGATATAAGCAGTTTTTTTCCAGTGGGCAGTGGAGAACATGATCAATGAAGGGGAATGAATTCTTTTGGGTCATTCGTGGGGAAGGTGTCTTGGAGGCTTGATCTACCGTTCGGTATTTATCAGAGTGGTCACGCTTTTGTGGCAGCCAGGCAAGAATTCGGAAGCTTGATAAGCCAGTGGAAGGTCTCAGTCAGATAACCAGAAGCTCCACTGAACAGGCCATCACATAACTAACGTCAGCAGGAATTTTCCAATTCTCCTGTGTAAATACCATTACCAGCACCATTATGGGGAGGGAGGAAAGGGGAGAAGGGAGAGTGTGTGTATGTATTGGTTGAGGAGTGAGAGTGAGAAGAAGGTGGGTGTGTGGTGGTGCTGGTTGACGGAGATAATGTTTGATGGTGTTGGTGCAGCAGTGTTGTTTGTGAAGACTTAAACCTGTCAGGAAGTTTCTAAAGAGCGCTCTTTTGCCAGCAGCAACACCAGTAGAAGGAACTGCAGCACCAGTAGAAGGAACTGCAGCACCAGTAGAAGGAACTGCAGCACCAGTAGAAGGAACTGCAGCACCAGTAGAAGGAACTGCAGCACCAGTAGAAGGAACTGCAGCACCAGTAGAAGGAACTGCAGCACCAGTAGAAGGAACTGCAACACCAGTAGAAGGAACTGCAACACCAGTAGAAGGAACTGCAGCACCAGTAGAAGGAACTGCAACACCAGTAGAAGGAACTGCAGCACCAGTAGAAGGAACTGCAGCACCAGTAGAAGGAACTGCAGCAGTAGAAGGAACTGCAGCACCAGTAGAAGGAACTGCAGCACCAGTAGAAGGAACTGCAGCACCAGTAGAAGGAACTGCAACACCAGTAGAAGGAACTGCAACACCAGTAGAAGGAACTGCAGCACCAGTAGAAGGAACTGCAACACCAGTAGAAGGAACTGCAGCACCAGTAGAAGGAACTGCAACACCAGTAGAAGGAACTGCAGCACCAGTAGAAGGAACTGCAGCACCAGTAGAAGGAACTGCAGCACCAGTAGAAGGAACTGCAGCACCAGTAGAAGGAACTGCAGCACCAGTAGAAGGAACTGCAACACCAGTAGAAGGAACTGCAACACCAGTAGAAGGAACTGCAACACCAGTAGAAGGAACTGCAGCACCAGTAGAAGGAACTGCAGCACCAGTAGAAGGAACTGCAACACCAGTAGAAGGAACTGCAACACCAGTAGAAGGAACTGCAGCACCAGTAGAAGGAACTGCAGCACCAGTAGAAGGAACTGCAGCACCAGTAGAAGGAACTGCAACACCAGTAGAAGGAACTGCAACACCAGTAGAAGGAACTGCAACACCAGTAGAAGGAACTGCAGCACCAGTAGAAGGAACTGCAGCACCAGTAGAAGGAACTGCAACACCAGTAGAAGGAACTGCAACACCAGTAGAAGGAACTGCAGCACCAGTAGAAGGAACTGCAGCACCAGTAGAAGGAACTGCAGCACCAGTAGAAGGAACTGCAGCACCAGTAGAAGGAACTGCAACACCAGTAGAAGGAACTGCAGCACCAGTAGAAGGAACTGCAACACCAGTAGAAGGAACTGCAACACCAGTAGAAGGAACTGCAGCACCAGTAGAAGGAACTGCAGCACCAGTAGAAGGAACTGCAGCACCAGTAGAAGGAACTGCAACACCAGTAGAAGGAACTGCAGCACCAGTAGAAGGAACTGCAGCACCAGTAGAAGGAACTGCAACACCAGTAGAAGGAACTGCACCACCAGTAGAAGGAACTGCAGCACCAGTAGAAGGAACTGCAGCACCAGTAGAAGGAACTGCAGCACCAGTAGAAGGAACTGCAGCACCAGTAGAAGGAACTGCAACACCAGTAGAAGGAACTGCAACACCAGTAGAAGGAACTGCAACACCAGTAGAAGGAACTGCAGCACCAGTAGAAGGAACTGCAGCACCAGTAGAAGGAACTGCAACACCAGTAGAAGGAACTGCAACACCAGTAGAAGGAACTGCAGCACCAGTAGAAGGAACTGCAGCACCAGTAGAAGGAACTGCAGCACCAGTAGAAGGAACTGCAGCACCAGTAGAAGGAACTGCAACACCAGTAGAAGGAACTGCAGCACCAGTAGAAGGAACTGCAACACCAGTAGAAGGAACTGCAACACCAGTAGAAGGAACTGCAGCACCAGTAGAAGGAACTGCAGCACCAGTAGAAGGAACTGCAGCACCAGTAGAAGGAACTGCAGCACCAGTAGAAGGAACTGCAACACCAGTAGAAGGAACTGCAACACCAGTAGAAGGAACTGCAACACCAGTAGAAGGAACTGCAGCACCAGTAGAAGGAACTGCAACACCAGTAGAAGGAACTGCAACACCAGTAGAAGGAACTGCAGCACCAGTAGAAGGAACTGCAGCACCAGTAGAAGGAACTGCAGCACCAGTAGAAGGAACTGCAGCACCAGTAGAAGGAACTGCAACACCAGTAGAAGGAACTGCAGCACCAGTAGAAGGAACTGCAGCACCAGTAGAAGGAACTGCAGCACCAGTAGAAGGAACTGCAGCACCAGTAGAAGGAACTGCAACACCAGTAGAAGGAACTGCAGCACCAGTAGAAGGAACTGCAACACCAGTAGAAGGAACTGCAACACCAGTAGAAGGAACTGCAGCACCAGTAGAAGGAACTGCAGCACCAGTAGAAGGAACTGCAGCACCAGTAGAAGGAACTGCAGCACCAGTAGAAGGAACTGCAACACCAGTAGAAGGAACTGCAGCACCAGTAGAAGGAACTGCAGCACCAGTAGAAGGAACTGCAGCACCAGTAGAAGGAACTGCAACACCAGTAGAAGGAACTGCAACACCAGTAGAAGGAACTGCAGCACCAGTAGAAGGAACTGCAGCACCAGTAGAAGGAACTGCAACACCAGTAGAAGGAACTGCAGCACCAGTAGAAGGAACTGCAGCACCAGTAGAAGGAACTGCAGCACCAGTAGAAGGAACTGCAGCACCAGTAGAAGGAACTGCAGCACCAGTAGAAGGAACTGCAACACCAGTAGAAGGAACTGCAGCACCAGTAGAAGGAACTGCAACACCAGTAGAAGGAACTGCAGCACCAGTAGAAGGAACTGCAGCACCAGTAGAAGGAACTGCAGCACCAGTAGAAGGAACTGCAGCACCAGTAGAAGGAACTGCAGCACCAGTAGAAGGAACTGCAGCACCAGTAGAAGGAACTGCAACACCAGTAGAAGGAACTGCAGCACCAGTAGAAGGAACTGCAGCACCAGTAGAAGGAACTGCAGCACCAGTAGAAGGAACTGCAACACCAGTAGAAGGAACTGCAACACCAGTAGAAGGAACTGCAGCACCAGTAGAAGGAACTGCAGCACCAGTAGAAGGAACTGCAGCACCAGTAGAAGGAACTGCAGCACCAGTAGAAGGAACTGCAACACCAGTAGAAGGAACTGCAGCACCAGTAGAAGGAACTGCAACACCAGTAGAAGGAACTGCAGCACCAGTAGAAGGAACTGCAGCACCAGTAGAAGGAACTGCAGCACCAGTAGAAGGAACTGCAGCACCAGTAGAAGGAACTGCAGCACCAGTAGAAGGAACTGCAGCACCAGTAGAAGGAACTGCAGCACCAGTAGAAGGAACTGCAGCACCAGTAGAAGGAACTGCAGCACCAGTAGAAGGAACTGCAACACCAGTAGAAGGAACTGCAGCACCAGTAGAAGGAACTGCAGCACCAGTAGAAGGAACTGCAACACCATTAGAAGGAACTGCAACACCAGTAGAAGGAACTGCAACAACAGTAGAAGGAACTGCAGCACCAGTAGAAGGAACTGCAGCACCAGTAGAAGGAACTGCAGCACCAGTAGAAGGAACTGCAGCACCAGTAGAAGGAACTGCAACACCAGTAGAAGGAACTGCAGCACCAGTAGAAGTAACTGCAGCACCAGTAGAAGGAACTGCAGCACCAGTAGAAGTAACTGCAGCACCAGTAGAAGGAACTGCAACACCAGTAGAAGGAACTGCAACACCAGTAGAAGTAACTGCAGCACCAGTAGAAGGAACTGCAGCACCAGTAGAAGTAACTGCAACACCAGTAGAAGGAACTGCAGCACCAGTAGAAGGAACTGCAGCACCAGTAGAAGGAACTGCAACACCAGTAGAAGCAACTGCAACACCAGTAGAAGCAACTGCAGCACCAGTAGAAGCAGCTGCAGCAGCAGCAGCAGGTATAAGATAACATAGTTTGATGATGGGTGGTAACACCTGCGGGGTATGATCCGGTAATCACCTTGTATCCTGACGAGCAGTAATTGGAGAGGCCAGCCAGGTAACACAAGTGAAAATATATCCTACCCAGTTTCAGGAATATATAGGGTTTCTGAGCCCGGCCATGGGCCAGGCTCGTTCGGTGCTTGCCTGGTCAACCAGGCTGTTCCTGCTGGAGGCCCGCTGCACCATATATCCATCACACCCTGGTTGATCTGGCACCTGGTGAAGATGCTTATCCAGTTTCCTCTTCTATAACATTCTACACTTGTTTCCAGCCATGTTTTTGATATCGTCTGGTAAGATGATGTACTTCGACTAGTGGATGGTACCACTATGACCCCGCCTCCTACTGCTTCACCTCACCTGACTACAGTATATAAGCCACGTCTACGGTCCTCGCTAGTGTCCATAGTTAGGAGTACATACGGTGTTGTCGCTTATGAGATGCACCAGTTGAACTGACCAGAAGAGTGTGTGAACATTAAAATGGTATAAAATACTGACCAGAAGAGTGCTTGAGCAGCATACGTCGCATCATTGTAGAAACCTTTCTCCCTCGGGAGCCAGAGACGGGTCATCGCAAGATTGAGACCCGTCCCAGGACTACGGTCTTGGCGAACATTATACATACATACCTGTGCTGTACTTTCTACAAGATTGATGGACTGAACACATCGACTCCAGGCTGAGGGACTGATTACCTCAAACTCCTCCTCTCCTTGCGCCTTTCTGCTTTGTATTGGACTGATGAAGCCACTGTGTGGCGAAACGTTTCCTCAATAAAGATTTCCATATCTTGCATGAGTGTCTCAGTCCTCAACTTGTCGGTTTTCAAACCATTCATCATAAGAGGACGTTATATTGAGGTTTAGTGATCCTCGTCTAGTCTACACGCTTTAAAACTCAACTAACTGACCTAGTTTGGTCTGTCACTTACCTAGTATGTCATTTATCTCTCTAGTAACTAATTGTACCTTAGTTCTAGCATCTCTTTGAGTCTAATTATCGTCATTGTCTACTTGTAGTTGATCAGTGGGGGTCACCGCCCTCCATGACCCGGTCCTGGATTACCCGGAGGGGGTTTCGGGGGTAAACGCCCCCTCGGCTTGGTCTGAGACTAGGTCTAATGGTGAATCAGGGTCTGATCAACCAGGCTGGTGTTGGTAGTATTGATTTTGAGGTGTAGTGTCCACTTAATACAGAGTTAAGAGAAAAGTTACGTTTCTCACTCGTGTCGTGACGATGGTCCAAGGTGAACCAAAAATTATTCTTTAAAGATTTATCTCTGTGTATTGATTGTTTAATTATTTCAGGTATTGTGTCCCTTTTTTATACACTTAATAATACTAATACATTGATGCGATATTAATTAAGATTGGTGTACTGGTAATTATATTGATGTAGTGTTAATTATGTTGTAGTATTAGTTAACATTGATGTGTTAATTAAGATTAGTGTTAATTATATTGATGTAGTCTTAATTATATTGTAGTGTTAACATTGTTGTGGTGTTAATTAAGATTGGTGTAGTGTTAATTATATTGTGTTAGTTAACACTGATGTAGTATTAATACTGTTAAATGTGTTAATTTAAAGTTAAATGTAATCAAGTCATTGTTAGGTAAGACACATATGCAACAGTTAGACAACTTTATTCCGAAACGTTTCGCCTACACAGTAGGCTTCTTCAGTCGAATACAGAAAGTAGGCAGGAACAGTAGAGATGTGAAGACGATGTAATCAGTCCATCACCCTTAAAGTCGTAGAATTTGAGGTTGTCAGTCCCTCGGCCTGGAGAAGTTCAGTTCCATAGTCAGGAACTATCTGAAGATCAAGCGACAGTGTGGAGACTTAAATACTGTCGGAAGGAGAGGTGCAGGGTAGTAGTAGTAGTAGTAGTAGTAGTAGTAGTAGTAGTAGTAGTGAGAGGCAACTGAGAGGTCATGTCCCTCTCAGATCCAACCCTTCTCACTTGAAAAGCTTGTCCAAGGTGTTTTCTGTACCAAGATGCCACGTGTTGCAGTGTCTGACAAGATGAACATCAAAATGGTATACAATACCGACAGGTTGTTAGGTAAGACACATATGCAACAGTTAGACAACTTTATTCCGAAACGTTTCGCCTACACAGTAGGCTTCTTCAGTCGAATACAGAAAGTAGGCAGGAACAGTAGAGATGTGAAGACGATGTAATCAGTCCATCACCCTTAAAGTCGTAGAATTTGAGGTTGTCAGTCCCTCGGCCTGGAGAAGTTCAGTTCCATAGTCAGGAACTATCTGAAGATCAAGCGACAGTGTGGAGACTTAAATACTGTCGGAAGGAGAGGTGCAGGGTAGTAGTAGTAGTAGTAGTAGTAGTAGTAGTAGTAGTAGTAGTGAGAGGCAACTGAGAGGTCATGTCCCTCTCAGATCCAACCCTTCTCACTTGAAAAGCTTGTCCAAGGTGTTTTCTGTACCAAGATGCCACGTGTTGCAGTGTCTGACAAGATGAACATCAAAATGGTATACAATACCGACAGGTTGTTAGGTAAGACACATATGCAACAGTTAGACAACTTTATTCCGAAACGTTTCGCCTACACAGTAGGCTTCTTCAGTCGAATACAGAAAGTAGGCAGGAACAGTAGAGATGTGAAGACGATGTAATCAGTCCATCACCCTTAAAGTCGTAGAATTTGAGGTTGTCAGTCCCTCGGCCTGGAGAAGTTCAGTTCCATAGTCAGGAACTATCTGAAGATCAAGCGACAGTGTGGAGACTTAAATACTGTCGGAAGGAGAGGTGCAGGGTAGTAGTAGTAGTAGTAGTAGTAGTAGTAGTAGTAGTAGTAGTGAGAGGCAACTGAGAGGTCATGTCCCTCTCAGATCCAACCCTTCTCACTTGAAAAGCTTGTCCAAGGTGTTTTCTGTACCAAGATGCCACGTGTTGCAGTGTCTGACAAGATGAACATCAAAATGGTATACAATACCGACAGGTTGTTAGGTAAGACACATATGCAACAGTTAGACAACTTTATTCCGAAACGTTTCGCCTACACAGTAGGCTTCTTCAGTCGAATACAGAAAGTAGGCAGGAACAGTAGAGATGTGAAGACGATGTAATCAGTCCATCACCCTTAAAGTCGTAGAATTTGAGGTTGTCAGTCCCTCGGCCTGGAGAAGTTCAGTTCCATAGTCAGGAACTATCTGAAGATCAAGCGACAGTGTGGAGACTTAAATACTGTCGGAAGGAGAGGTGCAGGGTAGTAGTAGTAGTAGTAGTAGTAGTAGTAGTAGTGAGAGGCAACTGAGAGGTCATGTCCCTCTCAGATCCAACCCTTCTCACTTGAAAAGCTTGTCCAAGGTGTTTTCTGTACCAAGATGCCACGTGTTGCAGTGTCTGACAAGATGAACATCAAAATGGTATACAATACCGACAGGTTGTTAGGTAAGACACATATGCAACAGTTAGACAACTTTATTCCGAAACGTTTCGCCTACACAGTAGGCTTCTTCAGTCGAATACAGAAAGTAGGCAGGAACAGTAGAGATGTGAAGACGATGTAATCAGTCCATCACCCTTAAAGTCGTAGAATTTGAGGTTGTCAGTCCCTCGGCCTGGAGAAGTTCAGTTCCATAGTCAGGAACTATCTGAAGATCAAGCGACAGTGTGGAGACTTAAATACTGTCGGAAGGAGAGGTGCAGGGTAGTAGTAGTAGTAGTAGTAGTAGTAGTAGTAGTAGTGAGAGGCAACTGAGAGGTCATGTCCCTCTCAGATCCAACCCTTCTCACTTGAAAAGCTTGTCCAAGGTGTTTTCTGTACCAAGATGCCACGTGTTGCAGTGTCTGACAAGATGAACATCAAAATGGTATACAATACCGACAGGTTGTTAGGTAAGACACATATGCAACAGTTAGACAACTTTATTCCGAAACGTTTCGCCTACACAGTAGGCTTCTTCAGTCGAATACAGAAAGTAGGCAGGAACAGTAGAGATGTGAAGACGATGTAATCAGTCCATCACCCTTAAAGTCGTAGAATTTGAGGTTGTCAGTCCCTCGGCCTGGAGAAGTTCAGTTCCATAGTCAGGAACTATCTGAAGATCAAGCGACAGTGTGGAGACTTAAATACTGTCGGAAGGAGAGGTGCAGGGTAGTAGTAGTAGTAGTAGTAGTAGGGTGATGGACTGATTACATCGTCTTCACATCTCTACTGTTCCTGCCTACTTTCTGTATTCGACTGAAGAAGCCTACTGTGTAGGCGAAACGTTTCGGAATAAAGTTGTCTAACTGTTGCATATGTGTCTTACCTAACAACCTGTCGGTATTGTATACCATTTTGATGTTCATCTTGTCAGACACTGCAACACGTGGCATCTTGGTACAGAAAACACCTTGGACAAGCTTTTCAAGTGAGAAGGGTTGGATCTGAGAGGGACATGACCTCTCAGTTGCCTCTCACTACTACTACTACTACTACTACTACTACTACTACTACTACTACCCTGCACCTCTCCTTCCGACAGTATTTAAGTCTCCACACTGTCGCTTGATCTTCAGATAGTTCCTGACTATGGAACTGAACTTCTCCAGGCCGAGGGACTGACAACCTCAAATTCTACGACTTTAAGGGTGATGGACTGATTACATCGTCTTCACATCTCTACTGTTCCTGCCTACTTTCTGTATTCGACTGAAGAAGCCTACTGTGTAGGCGAAACGTTTCGGAATAAAGTTGTCTAACTGTTGCATATGTGTCTTACCTAACAACCTGTCGGTATTGTATACCATTTTGATGTTCATCTTGTCAGACACTGCAACACGTGGCATCTTGGTACAGAAAACACCTTGGACAAGCTTTTCAAGTGAGAAGGGTTGGATCTGAGAGGGACATGACCTCTCAGTTGCCTCTCACTACTACTACTACTACTACTACTACTACTACTACTACTACTACTACTACTACCCTGCACCTCTCCTTCCGACAGTATTTAAGTCTCCACACTGTCGCTTGATCTTCAGATAGTTCCTGACTATGGAACTGAACTTCTCCAGGCCGAGGGACTGACAACCTCAAATTCTACGACTTTAAGGGTGATGGACTGATTACATCGTCTTCACATCTCTACTGTTCCTGCCTACTTTCTGTATTCGACTGAAGAAGCCTACTGTGTAGGCGAAACGTTTCGGAATAAAGTTGTCTAACTGTTGCATATGTGTCTTACCTAACAACCTGTCGGTATTGTATACCATTTTGATAATCAAGTCATTCTTGGACCGTATTGGTTTTGTCCCCTTGTCTGATATTGTCCATTATACATAGGCATGTGTATTGTGTGTGTGTGTGTGTGTGTGTGTGTGTGTGTGTGTGTGTGTAAATATAGTAAGAGTGAGTGTTGGTGTACCCAGAGTGGGTACAGAACTCTGCTTTGATGTCACTGTTGTAGTATCAGCGGTGAAGTTGACAGTTTTCTGGCTATGCTAGATTCTGCTCTCACGAATTCCTGTGATTTTAGTAAGCTCTTTGTAGACTGGATAGAAAATACACACACACACACACACACAGCAAAAGCAAGCACATATAAAGCAATAAAGCTCTATATCTTAAGAGACTCGAGGACACATTCAAGATAATCCTCGGGTCTCGTTGACGTGAGCGTAGGAAGACGGAGCCGAGGTACCGACGGACGGAGACTAAGTAATCTTATATCGTAATAAATGTTAAGAGATGTCCATGCTTACTTAAGAAAGAGTTTTTAAGAAAGTTCTTAAGACAGTTCTTAAGTAAGACAGTTCGTAACAGTGAAGAGTCCACTTATGGTTCGGTTGTAACATTAACATGTTGTAGTGTGTTGGTGGTTGTTGTGGTGACATGGATAGAGCTGAGAAGTGTTCAGTTGAGCTGGAAGGCGACGGTTGAGTAAAGAGGTGTCCGGAAATGTTTAATCAACCAGTGATAGACTATCACATTTGTCACTTGTGTAGCGGATGTCACCCTCACTCATCTCCCTCAAATTCTTGATAACTTGGCCCCCACTGACCTCTTTGTGTGTTGTTAGTGAAGTTATTACCAACACAACTCTTATACTAACTTAATCATATTGGCTAACCTCTTGTTTAACTGTAGTCGATTTTGAGGATTATCGCCCCTGGAGCTCGCTCTGAAACCAGGCCTCCTAGTTGACCACCTGATTAATAGACTGTTGGTGTTGGTAACACGCATTTGACTGTAAGCACCGCATCCTGGCAGATCAGGAACTGACTTAAGCAACTTATCAAGTTGCCTCTTGCTTAATTAAAGGCATTACTTGTAATGTTGTCATTAGTTGAGCGTACCGGGCTATAAGATATATTGCTTAAGAGACACAAAAGTTGTTTATAAACTTTACTTTGTTTATGGTAAACAAAGGTTCTTTCAAGTCTAGTGAGAGAGTACACGAATATTCACTCAAAGTTTACGCCAACCCAGATTTTAGGTATTTAAACTATCTTTGGTGGTGAACAGGTGACATTACTTTTAATGGTCCTCGTGTAGCGGATAGTCTTTAAACCTAACTAACTAACCAATGGAAAAGACCCTCGTATAATAGTCTGTAAACTTAACTAACCAGTTGGAATGACTCGTAGACAGTGTTTATATTTAACCAAGAAGAATATATATGTTAGTCTTGTGAAGTGCTGGACTTAGCGCCAGACACTTTGCGTTATTGGCTTTACCCTCAACTGCCAAGATTATCCAATCAGAGATGTTAAATAATGATGTGGTAAAAGTGTGGGGTGGTTGTTGTTCCCGCAGCTTTTACACTCTTAGTGGAATGTTGTGTGTGTGTAGGAGGTCACCTCGTAGGAGTGGGAGGAGAGGGACTTGCACATCGGAGCTTGTTTCTTGGGTGGCATTGAAAATTGGGTTGGTCAAATGTTTGTTACTGGGATGATTTGTAAAGGACCTGCCTAGTATGGGCCAACAGGCCTGCTGCAGTGTTCCTCCTTTCTTATGTTCTTATGAGTGTATGTGTGTGTGTGTGTGGTCACCTCACAGAAGTGTGTGTGGGGGTAAGTGGGTTTGTGTGTAGGTGATGGTGTTATTGTTAGGTAAGACACATATGCAACAGTTAGACAACTTTATTCCGAAACGTTTCGCCTACACAGTAGGCTTCTTCAGTCGAATACAGATTTTAGGCAGGAACAGTAGAGATGTGAAGACGATGTAATCAGTCCATCACCCTTGTAGTCGTAGAATTTGAGGTTGTCAGTCCCTCGGCCTGGAGAAGTTCAGTTCCATAGTCAGTTCCTGACTATGGAACTGAACTTCTCCAGGCCGAGGGACTGACAACCTCAAATTCTACGACTACAAGGGTGATGGACTGATTACATCGTCTTCACATCTCTACTGTTCCTGCCTAAAATCTGTATTCGACTGAAGAAGCCTACTGTGTAGGCGAAACGTTTCGGAATAAAGTTGTCTAACTGTTGCATATGTGTCTTACCTAACAACCTGTCGGTATTGTATACCATTTTGATGGTGTTATTGTTGGGGTTATTATTGGTAGTATTGATGGCGTTATTGTTATTGGTAGTATTGATGAAGCTATTGTTATTGATGGTGCCATCTGTTAACTGTGTTAAACATTAAAACGCTAAAACTTGTGTACCGGAGCTCAAACACAATTTTCTGTTGGAAATCGAGCCCTCCAGTTGATCTTCCCCGTTGAACGCGCTCCCTGAGCCCTTCCGTTGAGCCGTGTGCCATCGCCCTCTCCCACACTAATTACACGTCACACCTCAGACTTGGTTAAGGTAATCCTCTGCGCCATTATGTAAATTATGCCTTGGCGAAGATTTTAGTGGCGTGGTTGTTGTGGCACCCGTCAAGGGGTGAAGGGCTCTTAATCCAAGGAAGTGGATTTGTCCCTTACGTCACTGCCTGAAGACGTTTCATCACTGCCTAAAGACGTTGGTCACTGCCTGGAGACATTGATCACTGCCTGAACACGCTGGTCACTGCCTGAACACGCCGGTCACTGCCTGAACACGCTGGTTACTGCCTGAAGACGTTGGTCAATGCCTGAACACGCTGGTCACTGCCTGAGCACGCTGGTCACTGCCTGAACACGCTGGTTACTGCATGAAGACGTTGGTTACTGCCTGAGCACGCTGGTTACTGCCTGAGCACGCTGGTCACTGCCTGAACACGCTGGTTACTGCATGAAGACGTTGGTTACTGCCTGAGCACGCTGGTTACTGCCTGAGCACGCTGGTCACTGCCTGAACACGCTGGTTACTGCATGAAGACGTTGGTTACTGCCTGAGCACGCTGGTCACTGCCTGAGCACGCTGGTCACTGCCTGAACACGCTGGTTACTGCATGAAGACGTTGGTTACTGCCTGAGCACGCTGGTCACTGCCTGAGCACGCTGGTCACTGCCTGAACACGCTGGTTACTGCATGAAGACGTTGGTTACTGCCTGAGCACGCTGGTTACTGCCTGAACACGCTGGTTACTGCATGAACACGCTGGTTACTGCCTGAACACGCTCGTCACTGCCTGAACACGCTCGTCACTGCCTGAACACGTTCGTCACTGCCTGAACACGCTCGTCACTGCCTGAACACACTCGTCACTCCCTGAAGCACATTAATTACATTTCACACAGTAATTCACTTCACAGGTATCATTCTTACAGTTAAAATGATGTAATTAAATCATCGTTGGAAGAGTGAGCAAGAGAGCAATATGTTAGTGTGTCAGGTGAACACTCTCTCAGATTAATAGTGAAGCGAGCACAAAACTCATTTTATTTAACATTTATGTATTCTCGGGTCATTTATTTCCATTTATAGAAAATGTGAAGCATGGAAATGGTGTAAAGGATGTGTGTGTGTGTGTGTGTGTGTGTGTGTGTGTGTGATTTACTGTAAAAGGTATTTCTGTGATACTCCACTAATAACATAGATCCCAGCTATGCTTCCTGTGGTACTCCACTAACAACATAGGTCCCAGTTATGCTTCCTGTGGTACTCCACTAACAACATAGGTCCCAGTTATGCTTCCTGTGGTACTCCACTAATAACATAGGTCCCAGCTATGCTTCCTGTGGTACTCCACTAACATCATAGGTCCCAGTTATGCTTCCTGTGGTACTCCACTAACATCATAGGTCCCAGCTATGCTTCCTGTGGTACTCCACTAATAACATAGGTCCCAGTTATGCTTCCTGTGGTACTCCACTAACATCATAGGTCCCAGTTATGCTTCCTGTGGTACTCCACTAACAACATAGGTTCCAGTTATGCTTCCTGTGGTACTCCACTAATAACATAGGTCCCAGCTATGCTTCCTGTGGTACTCCACTAACATCATAGGTCCCAGTTATGCTTCCTGTGGTACTCCACTAACATCATAGGTCCCAGCTATGCTTCCTGTGGTACTCCACTAACAACATAGGTCCCAGTTATGCTTCCTGTGGTACTCCACTAACATCATAGGTCCCAGCTATGCTTCCTGTGGTACTCCACTAACATCATAGGTCCCAGTTATGCTTCCTGTGGTACTCCACTAACAACATAGGTCCCAGCTATGCTTCCTGTGGTACTCCACTAACAACATAGGTCCCAGCTATGCTTCCTGTGGTACTCCACTAACAACATAGGTCCCAGTTATGCTTCCTGTGGTACTCCACTAACAACATAGGTCCCAGTTATGCTTCCTGTGGTACTCCACTAACAACATAGGTCCCAGTTATGCTTCCTGTGGTACTCCACTAACAACATAGGTCCCAGCTATGCTTCCTGTGGTACTCCACTAACAACATAGGTCCCAGTTATGCTTCCTGTGGTACTCCACTAACAACATAGGTCCCAGTTATGCTTCCTGTGGTACTCCACTAACATCATAGGTCCCAGCTATGCTTCCTGTGGTACTCCACTAACAACATAGGTCCCAGCTATGATTCCTGTGGTACTCCACTAACAACATAGGTCCCAGCTATGATTCCTGTGGAACTCCACTATAACATAGGTCCCAGCTATGATTCCTGTGGTACTCCACTAACATCATAGGTCCCAGCTATGCTTCCTGTGGTACTGGTACTCCACTAACAACATAGGTCCCAGCTATGCTTCCTGTGATACTCCACTAACATCATAGGTCCCAGCTATGCTTCCTGTGGTACTCCACTAACAACATAGGTCCCAGCTATGCTTCCTGTGGTACTCCACTAACAACATAGGTCCCAGCTATGATTCCTGTGGTACTCCACTAACAACATAGGTCCCAGTTATGCTTCCTGTGGTACTCCACTAACAACATAGGTCCCAGTTATGCTTCCTGTGGTACTCCACTAACAACATAAGTCCCAGTTATGCTTCCTGTGGTACTCCACTAACAACATAGGTCCCAGTTATGCTTCCTGTGGTACTCCACTAACAACATAGGTCCCAGTTATGCTTCCTGTGGTACTCCACTACAACATAGGTCCCAGCTATGATTCCTGTGGTACTCCACTACAACATAGGTCCCAGCTATGATTCCTGTGGTACTCCACTACAACATAGGTCCTAGCTATGATTCCTGTGGTACTCCACTACAACATAGGTCCCAGCTATGATTCCTGTGGTACTCCACTACAACATAGGTCCCAGCTATGATTCCTGTGGTACTCCACTACATCATAGGTCCCAGCTATGCTTCCTGTGGTACTCCACTAACAACATAGGTCCCAGCTATGATTCCTGTGGAACTCCACTAACAACATAGGTCCCAACTATGATTCCTGTGGAACTCCACTATAACATAGGTCCCAGCTATGATTCCTGTGGAACTCCACTAACAACATAGGTCCCAGCTATGATTCCTGTGGAACTCCACTAACAACATAGGTCCCAACTATGATTCCTGTGGAACTCCACTATAACATAGGTCCCAGCTATGATTCCTGTGGAACTCCACTAACAACATAGGTCCCAACTATGATTCCTGTGGAACTCCACTATAACATAGGTCCCAGCTATGATTCCTGTGGAACTCCACTAACAACATACGTCCCAGCTATGATTCCTGTGGAACTCCACTAACAACATAGGTCCCAGCTATGATTCCTGTGGAACTCCACTATAACATAGGTCCCAGCTATGATTCCTGTGGAACTCCACTAACAACATAGGTCCCAACTATGATTCCTGTGGAACTCCACTATAACATAGGTCCCAGCTATGATTCCTGTGGAACTCCACTAACAACATAGGTCCCAGCTATGATTCCTGTGGAACTCCACTAACAACATAGGTCCCAGCTATGATTCCTGTGGAACTCCACTATAACATAGGTCCCAGCTATGATTCCTGTGGAACTCCACTAACAACATAGGTCCCAACTATGATTCCTGTGGAACTCCACTATAACATAGGTCCCAGCTATGATTCCTGTGGAACTCCACTAACAACATAGGTCCCAGCTATGATTCCTGTGGAACTCCACTAACAACATAGGTCCCAGCAATGATTCCTGTGGAACTCCACTATAACATAGGTCCCAGCTATGATTCCTGTGGAACTCCACTAACAACATAGGTCCCAGCTATGATTCCTGTGGAACTCCACTAACAACATAGGTCCCAGCTATGATTCCTGTGGAACTCCACTATAACATAGGTCCCAGCTATGATTCCTGTGGAACTCCACTAACAACATAGGTCCCAACTATGATTCCTGTGGAACTCCACTATAACATAGGTCCCAGCTATGATTCCTGTGGAACTCCACTAACAACATAGGTCCCAGCTATGATTCCTGTGGAACTCCACTAACAACATAGGTCCCAGCTATGATTCCTGTGGAACTCCACTATAACATAGGTCCCAGCTATGATTCCTGTGGAACTCCACTAACAACATAGGTCCCAGCTATGATTCCTGTGGAACTCCACTATAACATAGGTCCCAGCTATGATTCCTGTGGAACTCCACTAACAACATAGGTCCCAACTATGATTCCTGTGGAACTCCACTATAACATAGGTCCCAGCTATGATTCCTGTGGAACTCCACTAACAACATAGGTCCCAGCTATGATTCCTGTGGTACTCCACTATAACATAGGTCCCAACTATGATTCCTGTGGAACTCCTCTAGGTATTATGCTCTGTCATCATGATTCATCATTTAGAGTGTTGCTTGTATGTATTTCTTCGCCCATGCTAATACCTTTCCTGGTGGTTTAAATATTATCTTGCCATAGGTTAAACCTTACCCCCATCCTTCCTTCCGTAACTTGACCTTTTTACCGCGCCTGGCTTTTCCATACAACAATTTGTCTTTGGCACTTGATCAAATGCCTTCTTGCAATCCAGAAATATGCAGTCCATCCATCCTTCTCCAGTCTGACAGCGGTTAATTTATCACGTGGCTCAGAATTATTTGTAAGGCGGTATTATCTTCCATTTCTTAAACTGTATGCTGTGTTCTTTAAGGATATTTGTACTCTCAAGTTGTGTACCAATTTACCTACATGAGAGTACAATTAGTTCACACACACACGAGAGAATTCATACTGGTCATGAGTGTGTATTTAGACTCGTAGACACACGAGTATACTGGTATACCTACGAGTCGGTATGTATACACTCATGATAAGTCTACTAATGCACATGTGACCTGCACATAGGAGAGGGGAGCTTACGACAAGGTTTCGACGTTTCTCTCCCTTCACCCCTGTCTCTCTTCCTTCACCCCTGTCTCTCTCCCTTTACCCCCGTCTCTCTCCCTTTACCCCTGTCTCTCCCTTCACCCCTGTCTCCCTTTACCCCCTGTCTCTCCCTTCACCCCTCTCTCTCTCCCTCCCTTCATCCCTGTCTCTCTCCCTTCATCCCGATCTCTATCCCTTCATCCCTGTCTCTCTCCCTTCACCCCTGTCTCTCTCCCTTCACCCCTGTCTCTCTCCCTTCATCCCTATCTCTCCCTTCATCCCTGTCTCTCTCCCTTCACCCCTGTCTCTCTCCCTTCATCCCTATCTCTCCCTTCATCCCTGTCTCTCTCCCTTCATCCCTGTCTCTCTCCCTTCACCCCTGTCTCTCTCCCTCCACCCCTGTCTCTCTTCCTTCACCCCTGTCTCTCTCCCTTCACCCCTGTCTCTCTCCCTTCACCCCTGTCTCTCTCCCTTCACCCCTGTCTCTCTCCCTTCACCCCTGTCTCTCTCCCTTCACCCCTGTCTCTCTCCCTTCATCCCTGTCTCTCTCCCTTCACCCCTGTCTCTCTTCCTTCATCACTGTCTCTCTCCCTTCACCCCTGTCTCTCTCCCTTCACCCCTGTCTCTCTCCCTTCATCCCTGTCTCTCTCCCTTCACCCCTCTCTCTCTCCCTCCCTCCCTTCATCCCTCTCTCTCTCCCTTCATCCCTGTCTCTCCCTTCACCCCCGTCTCTCTTCCTTCACCCCTGTCTCTCTTCCTTCATCCCTGTCTCTCTCCCTTCACCCCTGTCTCTCTCCCTTCATCCCTATCTCTCTCCCTTCATTCCTATCTGTCTCCCTTCATCCCTGTCTCTCTCCCTTCACCCGTCTCTCTTCCTTCATCCCTGTCTCTCTTCCTTCACCCCTGTCTCTCTCCCTTCACCCCTGTCTCTCTCCCTTCACCCCTGTCTCTCTCCATTCACCCCTGTCTCTCTCCATTCACTCCTGTCTCTCTCCCTTCACCCCTGTCTCTCTCCCTTCACCCCTGTCTCTCTCCCTTCACCCCTGTCTCTCCCCCTTCACCCCTGTCTCTCTTCCTTCACCCCTGTCTCTCTCCCTTCATCCCTATCTCTCTCCCTTCATCCCTGTCTCTCTCCCTTCACCCCTGTCTCTCTCCCTTCACCCCTGTCTCTCTCCCTTCACCCCTGTCTCTCTCCCTTCATCCCTGTCTCTCTCCCTTCACCCCTCTCTCTCTCCCTCCCTTCATCCCTCTCTCTCTCCCTTCATCCCTATCTCTATCCCTTCATCCCTGTCTCTCCCTTCACCCCTGTCTCTCTCCCTTCACCCCTGTCTCTCTCCCTTCATCCCTGTCTCTCTCCCTTCACCCCTGTCTCTCTCCCTTCATCCCTGTCTCTCTCCCTTCATCCCTGTCTCTCTCCCTTCATCCCTGTCTCTCTCCCTTCATCCCTGTCTCTCTCCCTTCATCCCTATCTCTCTCCCTTCATCCCTATCTCTCTCCCTTCACCCCTGTCTCTCTCCCTTCACCCCTGTCTCTCTCCCTTCACCCCTGTCTCTCTCCCTTCACCCCTGTCTCTCTCCCTTCACCCCTGTCTCTCTCCCTTCACCCCTGTCTCTCTCCCTTTACCCCTGTCTCTCTCCCTTCACCCCTGTCTCTTCCCTCTCTCTCTTCACCCCCGTCTCCCCCTTCTCCCCTCTCGTTTCTTCCTTTATCCCCATCTCTCCCATTCTTCTCACTCCTGTTCCTCTCATTACGGTGCCTCAGCACACATGATCCTCGCCACAAACTAACCTACACGAAGAAATCTTATCCACCTAATTTTTCTTTATATCAGACTTGTATTTCTCTCTCACTCCCTCTTGATACATCCTTTCTTGCTCCCTTTCTCTCTGTTTCTTCCTGGTCTACTTTCTTGCTCCTTCCTCTTTCGTCCCTCCCTATCCATCCCTCTGCCCCCTCTTGGTTTATCCTCCTCTTACCCCTCCCCAACTTATTCATTGCCTCTTCATCTTGCTGCCTGAGTTTTGTGCTGCTGATGCTGTTGCTGATGCTGCTGTTGGTACTGATGCTACTGTTGATGCTGTTGTTACTGTTGCTGCTGCTACTACTAATGCTGCTGTTGGTACTGATGCTACTGCTGATGCTGCTCTTGTTACTGTTGCTGCTGCTGCTAATACTAATGCTGCTGTTGATACTGATGCTACTGATGATGCTGCTGTTGTTACTGTTGCTGCTGCTGCTACTACTAATGCTGCTGTTGGTACTGATGCTGCTGTTGTTGTTACTGTTGCTGCTGCTGCTACTACTAATGCTGCTGTTGGTACTGATGCTGCTGTTGTTGTTACTGTTGCTGCTGCTGCTACTACTAATGCTGCTGTTGGTACTGATGCTGCTGTTGTTGTTACTGTTGCTGCTGCTGCTACTACTAATGCTGCTGTTGGTACTGATGATGCTGTTGGTACTGATGGTACTGATGATGCTGTTGTTGTTGTTACTGTTGCTGCTGCTGCTAATACTAATGCTGCTGTTGGTACTGATGCTGCTGCTGTTGTTACTGTTGCTGCTGCTGCTACTACTAATGCTGCTGTTGGTACTGATGATGCTGTTGGTACTGATGCTGCTGCTGTTGTTACTGTTGCTGCTGCTGCTACTACTAATGCTGCTGTTGGTACTGATGGTACTGATGCTGCTGCTCTTGTTACTGTTGCTGCTGCTGCTACTAATGCTGCTGTTGGTACTGATGGTACTGCTGATGCTGCTCTTGTTACTGTTGCTGCTGCTGCTACTAATGCTGCTGTTGGTACTGATGGTACTGATGATGCTGCTGTTGTTGTTACTGTTGCTGCTGCTGCTACTACTAATGCTGCTGTTGGTACTGATGCTGCTGTTGTTGTTACTGTTGCTGCTGCTGCTACTACTAATGCTGCTGTTGGTACTGATGGTACTGATGCTGCTGTTGTTGTTACTGTTGCTGCTGCTGCTACTACTAATGCTGCTGTTGGTACTGATGGTACTGATGCTGCTGTTGTTGTTACTGTTGCTGCTGCTGCTACTACTAATGCTGCTGTTGGTACTGATGGTACTGATGCTGCTGTTGTTGTTACTGTTGCTGCTGCTGCTACTACTAATGCTGCTGTTGGTACTGATGGTACTGATGATGCTGCTGTTGTTGTTACTGTTGCTGCTGCTGCTACTACTAATGCTGCTGTTGGTACTGATGGTACTGATGATGCTGCTGTTGTTGTTACTGTTGCTGCTACTACTAATGCTGCTGTTGTTGTTACTGTTGCTGCTGCTGCTACTACTAATGCTGCTGTTGGTACTGATGGTACTGATGATGCTGCTGTTGTTGTTACTGTTGCTGCTGCTGCTACTACTAATGCTGCTGTTGGTACTGATGGTACTGATGATGCTGCTGTTGTTGTTACTGTTGCTGCTGCTGCTACTACTAATGCTGCTGTTGGTACTGATGGTACTGATGCTGCTGTTGCTGTTGCTACTACTAATGCTGCTGTTGCTACTGATGGTACTGAATGCTGCTGTTGTTGTTACTGTTGCTGCTGCTGCTACTACTAATGCTGCTGTTGGTACTGATGGTACTGATGATGCTGCTGTTGTTGTTACTGTTGCTGCTGCTGCTACTACTAATGCTGCTGTTGGTACTGATGGTACTGATGATGCTGCTGTTGTTGTTACTGTTGCTGCTGCTGCTACTACTAATGCTGCTGTTGGTACTGATGCTGCTGTTGTTGTTACTGTTGCTGCTGCTGCTACTACTAATGCTGCTGTTGGTACTGATGCTGCTGTTGTTGTTACTGTTGCTGCTGCTGCTACTACTAATGCTGCTGTTGGTACTGATGGTACTGATGATGCTGCTGTTGTTGTTACTGTTGCTGCTGCTGCTACTACTAATGCTGCTGTTGGTACTGATGGTACTGATGATGCTGTTGTTGTTACTGTTGCTGCTACTGCTACTACTAATGCTGCTGTTGGTACTGATGGTACTGATGATGCTGTTGTTGTTACTGTTGCTGCTGCTGCTACTACTAATGCTGCTGTTGGTACTGATGGTACTGATGCTGCTGTTGTTGTTACTGTTGCTGCTACTGCTACTACTAATGCTGCTGTTGGTACTGATGGTACTGATGATGCTGCTGTTGTTGTTACTGTTGTTGCTGCTGCTACTACTAATGCTGCTGTTGGTACTGATGGTACTGATGATGCTGTTGTTGTTACTGTTGTTGCTACTGCTACTAATGCTGCTGTTGGTACTGATGGTACTGATGCTGCTGTTGTTGTTACTGTTGTTGCTGCTGCTACTAATGCTGCTGTTGGTACTGATGGTACTGATGCTGCTGTTGTTGTTACTGTTGCTGCTGCTGCTACTAATGCTGCTGTTGGTACTGATGGTACTGATGCTGCTGTTGTTGTTACTGTTGCTGCTGCTGCTACTACTAATGCTGCTGTTGGTACTGATGCTGCTGTTGTTGTTACTGTTGCTGCTGCTGCTACTACTAATGCTGCTGTTGGTACTGATGGTACTGATGCTGCTGTTGTTGTTACTGTTGCTGCTGCTGCTACTACTAATGCTGCTGTTGGTACTGATGGTACTGATGATGCTGCTGTTGTTGTTACTGTTGTTGCTGCTGCTGCTGCTACTAATGCTGCTGTTGGTACTGATGGTACTGATGATGCTGCTGTTGTTGTTACTGTTGTTGCTGCTGCTGCTGCTACTAATGCTGCTGTTGGTACTGATGGTACTGATGATGCTGCTGTTGTTGTTACTGTTGTTGCTGCTGCTGCTGCTACTAATGCTGCTGTTGGTACTGATGGTACTGATGATGCTGCTGTTGTTGTTACTGTTGCTGCTAATACTAATGCTGCTGTTGGTACTGATGCTGCTGTTGTTGTTACTGTTGCTGCTGCTGCTACTACTAATGCTGCTGTTGGTACTGATGCTGCTGTTGGTACTGATGGTACTGATGCTGCTGTTGTTGTTACTGTTGCTGCTGCTGCTACTACTAATGCTGCTGTTGGTACTGATGGTACTGATGATGCTGCTGTTGTTGTTACTGTTGTTGCTGCTGCTGCTACTACTAATGCTGCTGTTGGTACTGATGGTACTGATGCTGCTGTTGTTGTTACTGTTGCTGCTGCTGCTACTACTAATGCTGCTGTTGGTACTGATGGTACTGATGATGCTGCTGTTGTTGTTACTGTTGTTGCTGCTGCTGCTACTACTAATGCTGCTGTTGGTACTGATGGTACTGATGCTGCTGTTGTTGTTACTGTTGCTGCTGCTGCTACTACTAATGCTGCTGTTGGTACTGATGGTACTGATGATGCTGCTGTTGTTGTTACTGTTGTTGCTGCTGCTGCTGCTACTAATGCTGCTGTTGGTACTGATGGTACTGATGATGCTGCTGTTGTTGTTACTGTTGCTGCTGCTGCTGCTACTAATGCTGCTGTTGGTACTGATGGTACTGATGATGCTGCTGTTGTTGTTACTGTTGCTGCTGCTACTACTAATGCTGCTGTTGGTACTGATGGTACTGATGATGCTGCTGTTGTTGTTACTGTTGTTGCTGCTGCTGCTGCTACTAATGCTGCTGTTGGTACTGATGGTACTGATGATGCTGCTGTTGTTGTTACTGTTGCTGCTGCTGCTACTACTAATGCTGCTGTTGGTACTGATGGTACTGATGCTGCTGTTGTTGTTACTGTTGCTGCTGCTGCTACTACTAATGCTGCTGTTGGTACTGATGGTACTGATGCTGCTGTTGTTGTTACTGTTGCTGCTGCTGCTACTACTAATGCTGCTGTTGGTACTGATGGTACTGATGATGCTGCTGTTGTTGTTACTGTTGTTGCTGCTGCTGCTGCTACTAATGCTGCTGTTGGTACTGATGGTACTGATGATGCTGCTGTTGTTGTTACTGTTGCTGCTGCTGCTACTACTAATGCTGCTGTTGGTACTGATGCTGCTGTTGTTGTTACTGTTGCTGCTGCTGCTACTACTAATGCTGCTGTTGGTACTGATGGTACTGATGCTGCTGTTGTTGTTACTGTTGCTGCTGCTGCTAATACTAATGCTGCTGTTGGTACTGATGCTGCTGTTGTTGTTACTGTTGCTGCTGCTGCTACTACTAATGCTGCTGTTGGTACTGATGGTACTGATGATGCTGCTGTTGTTGTTACTGTTGCTGCTGCTGCTACTACTAATGCTGCTGTTGGTACTGATGGTACTGATGCTGCTGTTGTTGTTACTGTTGCTGCTGCTGCTACTACTAATGCTGCTGTTGGTACTGATGCTGCTGTTGTTGTTACTGTTGCTGCTGCTGCTACTACTAATGCTGCTGTTGGTACTGATGCTGCTGTTGGTACTGATGGTACTGATGCTGCTGTTGTTGTTACTGTTGCTGCTGCTGCTACTACTAATGCTGCTGTTGGTACTGATGGTACTGATGATGCTGCTGTTGTTGTTACTGTTGTTGCTGCTGCTGCTACTACTAATGCTGCTGTTGGTACTGATGGTACTGATGCTGCTGTTGTTGTTACTGTTGCTGCTGCTGCTACTACTAATGCTGCTGTTGGTACTGATGGTACTGATGATGCTGCTGTTGTTGTTACTGTTGTTGCTGCTGCTGCTGCTACTAATGCTGCTGTTGGTACTGATGGTACTGATGATGCTGCTGTTGTTGTTACTGTTGCTGCTGCTGCTACTACTAATGCTGCTGTTGGTACTGATGGTACTGATGATGCTGCTGTTGTTGTTACTGTTGCTGCTGCTACTACTAATGCTGCTGTTGGTACTGATGCTGCTGTTGTTGTTACTGTTGCTGCTGCTGCTACTACTAATGCTGCTGTTGGTACTGATGGTACTGATGATGCTGCTGTTGTTGTTACTGTTGCTGCTGCTGCTACTACTAATGCTGCTGTTGGTACTGATGGTACTGATGCTGCTGTTGTTGTTACTGTTGCTGCTGCTGCTACTACTAATGCTGCTGTTGGTACTGATGGTACTGATGATGCTGCTGTTGTTGTTACTGTTGTTGCTGCTGCTGCTGCTACTAATGCTGCTGTTGGTACTGATGGTACTGATGATGCTGTTGTTGTTACTGTTGCTGCTGCTGCTACTACTAATGCTGCTGTTGGTACTGATGGTACTGATGATGCTGCTGTTGTTGTTACTGTTGTTGCTGCTGCTGCTGCTACTAATGCTGCTGTTGGTACTGATGGTACTGATGATGCTGCTGTTGTTGTTACTGTTGCTGCTGCTGCTACTACTAATGCTGCTGTTGGTACTGATGGTACTGATGATGCTGCTGTTGTTGTTACTGTTGTTGCTGCTGCTGCTGCTACTAATGCTGCTGTTGGTACTGATGGTACTGATGATGCTGCTGTTGTTGTTACTGTTGCTGCTGCTGCTACTACTAATGCTGCTGTTGGTACTGATGGTACTGATGATGCTGCTGTTGTTGTTACTGTTGTTGCTGCTGCTGCTGCTACTAATGCTGCTGTTGGTACTGATGGTACTGATGCTGCTGTTGTTGTTACTGTTGCTGCTGCTGCTACTACTAATGCTGCTGTTGGTACTGATGGTACTGATGATGCTGCTGTTGTTGTTACTGTTGTTGCTGCTGCTGCTACTACTAATGCTGCTGTTGGTACTGATGGTACTGATGATGCTGCTGTTGTTGTTACTGTTGCTGCTGCTGCTACTACTAATGCTGCTGTTGGTACTGATGGTACTGATGCTGCTGTTGTTGTTACTGTTGCTGCTGCTGCTACTAATGCTGCTGTTGGTACTGATGGTACTGATGCTGCTGTTGTTGTTACTGTTGCTGCTGCTGCTGCTACTAATGCTGCTGTTGGTACTGATGGTACTGATGATGCTGCTGTTGTTACTGTTGCTGCTGCTGCTACTACTAATGCTGCTGTTGGTACTGATGCTGCTGTTGTTGTTACTGTTGCTGCTGCTGCTACTACTAATGCTGCTGTTGGTACTGATGGTACTGATGATGCTGCTGTTGTTGTTACTGTTGTTGCTGCTGCTGCTGCTACTAATGCTGCTGTTGGTACTGATGGTACTGATGATGCTGCTGTTGTTGTTACTGTTGCTGCTGCTGCTACTACTAATGCTGCTGTTGGTACTGATGCTGCTGTTGTTGTTACTGTTGCTGCTGCTGCTACTACTAATGCTGCTGTTGGTACTGATGGTACTGATGATGCTGCTGTTGTTGTTACTGTTGCTGCTGCTGCTACTACTAATGCTGCTGTTGGTACTGATGGTACTGATGATGCTGCTGTTGTTGTTACTGTTGCTGCTACTACTAATGCTGCTGTTGGTACTGATGCTGCTGTTGTTGTTACTGTTGCTGCTGCTGCTACTACTAATGCTGCTGTTGGTACTGATGGTACTGATGATGCTGCTGTTGTTGTTACTGTTGCTGCTGCTGCTACTACTAATGCTGCTGTTGGTACTGATGGTACTGATGCTGCTGTTGTTGTTACTGTTGCTGCTGCTGCTACTACTAATGCTGCTGTTGGTACTGATGGTACTGATGATGCTGCTGTTGTTGTTACTGTTGCTGCTACTACTAATACTGCTGTTGGTACTGATGCTGCTGTTACCGCTGTTGTTGCTACTGTTACCGCTGCTGCTGTTACTGTTGCTGCTGCTGGCCACCAGGGGGCGAAAAATGCCCGGGTAATAAGTAAGATCAAAAATAATATAAATTGAATTAGAAAGATTTAACGCTGCAAAAATTTCTCTTCCTGCAGCTCAGTAATATAGATATGTAGGAGGAAGTGGAGCACTGGTGAGGAGAAAAGTGGAGCACTGGTGAGGAGAAAAGTGGAGCACTGGTGAGGAGAAAAGTGGAGCACTGGTGAGGAGAAAAGTGGAGCACTGGTGAGGAGAAAAGTGGAGCACTGGTGAGGAGAAAAGTGGAGCACTGGTGAGGAGAAACGTGGAGCACTGGTGAGGAGAAAAGTGGAGCACTGGTGAGGAGAAAAGTGGAACACTGGTGAGGAGAAAAGTGGAGCACTGGTGAGGAGAAAAGTGGAGCACTGGTGAGGAGAAAAGTGGAGCACTGGTGAGGAGAAAAGTGGAGCACTGGTGAGGAGAAAAGTGGAGCACTGGTGAGGAGAAAAGTGGAGCACTGGTGAGGAGAAAAGTGGAGCACTGGTGAGGAGAAACGTGGAGCACTGGTGAGGAGAAAAGTGGAGCACTGGTGAGGAGAAAAGTGGAACACTTGTGAGGAGAAAAGTGGAGCACTGGTGAGGAGAAACGTGGAGCACTGGTGAGGAGAAAAGTGGAGCACTGGTGAGGAGAAACGTGGAGCACTGGTGAGGAGAAAAGTGGAACACTGGTGAGGAGAAAAGTGGAGCAATGGTGAGGAGAAAAGTGGAGCAATGGTGAGGAGAAAAGTGGAGCACTGGTGAGAAGAAAAGTGGAGCACTGGTGAGGAGAAAAGTGGAGCAATGGTGAGGAGAAAAGTGGAGCACCGGTGAGGAGAAAAGTGGAGCACTGGTGAGGAGAAAAGTGGAGCACCGGTGAGGAGAAAAGTGGAGCACCGGTGAGGAGAAAAGTGGAGCACCGGTGAGGAGAAAAGTGGAGCACCGGTGAGGAGAAAAGTGGAGCACCGGTGAGGAGAAAAGTGGAGCACTGGTGAGGAGAAAAGTGGAGCACCGGTGAGGAGAAAAGTGGAGCACCGGTGAGGAGATAAGTGGAGCACTTGTGAGGAGAAAAGTGGAGCACTTGTGAGGAGAAAAGTGGAGCACTGGTGAGGAGATAAGTGGAGCACTGGTGAGGAGAAAAGTGGAGCACTGGTGAGGAGATAAGTGGAGCACTTGTGAGGAGAAAAGTGGAGCACTGGTGAGGAGATAAGTGGAGCACTGGTGAGGAGAAAAGTGGAGCACTGGTGAGGAGATAAGTGGAGCACTGGTGAGGAGAAAAGTGGAGCACTGGTGAGGAGAAAAGTGGAGCACTGGTGAGGAGAAAAGTGGAGCACTGGTTAGGAGAAAAGTGGAGCACTGGTGAGGAGAAAAGTGGAGCACTGGTGAGGAGAAAAGTGGAGCACTGGTGAGGAGAAAAGTGGAGCACTGGTGAGGAGAAACGTGGAGCACTGGTGAGGAGAAAAGTGGAGCACTGGTGAGGAGAAAAGTGGAGCACTGGTGAGGAGAAACGTGGAGCACTGGTGAGGAGAAAAGTGGAGCACTGGTGAGGAGAAACGTGGAGCACTGGTGAGGAGAAAAGTGGAGCACTGGTGAGGAGAAACGTGGAGCACTGGTGAGGAGAAAAGTGGAGCACTGGTGAGGAGAAAAGTGGAGCACTGGTGAGGAGAAACGTGGAGCACTGGTGAGGAGAAAAGTGGAGCACTGGTGAGGAGAAACGTGGAGCACTGGTGAGGAGAAAAGTGGAGCACTGGTGAGGAGAAAAGTGGAGCACTGGTGAGGAGAAACGTGGAGCACTGGTGAGGAGAAAAGTGGAGCACTGGTGAGGAGAAAAGTGGAGCACTGGTGAGGAGAAACGTGGAGCACTGGTGAGGAGAAAAGTGGAGCACTGGTGAGGAGAAAAGTGGAGCACTGGTGAGGAGAAACGTGGAGCACTGGTGAGGAGAAAAGTGGAGCACTGGTGAGGAGAAAAGTGGAGCACTGGTGAGGAGAAAAGTGGAGCACTGGTGAGGAGAAAAGTGGAGCACTGGTGAGGAGAAACGTGGAGCACTGGTGAGGAGAAACGTGGAGCACTGGTGAGGAGAAAAGTGGAGCACTGGTGAGGAGAAAAGTGGAGCACTGGTGAGGAGAAACGTGGAGCACTGGTGTGGAGAAACGTGGAGCACTGGTGAGGAGAAAAGTGGAGCACTGGTGAGGAGAAAAGTGGAGCACTGGTGAGGAGAAAAGTGGAGCACTGGTGAGGAGAAAAGTGGAGCACTGGTGAGGAGAAAAGTGGAGCACTGGTGAGGAGAAACGTGGAGCACTGGTGAGGAGAAAAGTGGAGCACTGGTGAGGAGAAAAGTGGAGCACTGGTGAGGAGAAAAGTGGAGCACTGGTGAGGAGATAAGTGGAGCACTGGTGAGGAGAAAAGTGGAGCACTGGTGAGGAGATAAGTGGAGCACTGGTGAGGAGATAAGTGGAGCACTGGTGAGGAGAAAAGTGGAGCACTGGTGAGGAGAAAAGTGGAGCACTTGTGAGGAGAAAAGTGGAGCACTGGTGAGGAGAAAAGTGGAGCACTGGTGAGGAGAAAAGTGGAGCACTGGTGAGGAGAAACGTGGAGCACTGGTGAGGAGAAAAGTGGAGCACTGGTGAGGAGAAAAGTGGAGCACTGGTGAGGAGAAAAGTGGAGCACTGGTGAGGAGAAAAGTGGAACACTGGTGAGGAGAAAAGTGGAGCACCGGTGAGGAGAAACGTGGAGCACCGGTGAGGAGAAACGTGGAGCACTGGCGAGGAGAAACGTGGAGCACTGGTGAGGAGAAACGTGGAGCACTGGTGAGGAGAAAAGTGGAACACTGGTGAGGAGAAAAGTGGAGCACTGGTGAGGAGAAAAGTGGAGCACTGGTGAGGAGAAAAGTAGAGAAACAGAGCTGGTAACATTATTTCTTTGAGATCCCGTATATTTCAAGTGATGCAGCGTGTAAGAGAGCGTTCAGTAGACGCAGGATCGAGCCTACAACACTGCGCTCAGTGACCAGTGTGGGTTGAGCGCTTCAAGTAATTATTTACGTAATATTAAGTGACTCTATAGTGCTGTATCCAACACTCTACAGTGCTGTATCCAACACTACAGTGCTGTATCCAACACTACAGTGCTGTATCCAACACTCTACAGTGATGTATCCAACACTACAGTGCTGTATCCAACACTACAGTGCTGTATCCAACACTCTACAGTGCTGTATCCAACACTCTACAGTGCTGTATCCAACACTTTACAGTGCTGTATCCAACACTCTACAGTGCTGTATCCAACACTCTACAGTGCTGTATCCAACACTCTTCAGTGCTGTATCCAACACTCTACAGTGCTGTATCCAACACTGCAGTGCTGTATCCAACACTCTACAGTGCTGTATCCAACACTACAGTGCTGTATCCAACACTCTAGAGTGCTGTATCCATCACTCTACAGTGCTGTATCCAACACTACAGTGCTGTATCCAACACTCTACAGTGCTGTATCCAACACTACAGTGCTGTATCCATCACTCTACAGTGCTGTATCCAACACTCTACAGTGCTGTATCCAACACTCTACAGTGCTGTATCCAACACTCTACAGTGCTGTATCCAACACTCTACAGTGCTGTATCCAACACTACAGTGCTGTATCCAACACTCTACAGTGCTGTATCCATCACTCTACAGTGCTGTATCCAACACTCTACAGTGCTGTATCCAACACTCTACAGTGCTGTATCCAACACTCTACAGTGCTGTATCCATCACTCTACAGTGTTGTATCCAACACTACAGTGCTGTATCCAACACTCTACAGTGCTGTATCCAACACTCTACAGTGCTGTATCCAACACTCTACAGTGCTGTATCCAACACTCTACAGTGCTGTATCCAACACTACAGTGCTGTATCCAACACTCTACAGTGCTGCATCCAACACTACAGTGCTGTATCCAACACTCTACAGTGCTGTATCCAACACTCTACAGTGCTGTATCCAACACTCTACAGTGCTGTATCCAACACTCTACAGTGCTGTATTCAACACTCTGCAGTGCTGTATCCATCACTCTACAGTGCTGTATCCAACACTCTACAGTGCTGTATCCAACACTCTACAGTGCTGTATCCAACACTCTACAGTGCTGTATCCAACACTCTACAGTGCTGTATCTAACACTCTACAGTGCTGTATCCAACACTCTACAGTGCTGTATCCATCACTCTACAGTGCTGTATCCAACACTACAGTGCTGTATGCAACACTCTACAGTGCTGTATCCAACACTCTACAGTGCTGTATCCAACACTACAGTGCTGTATCCACTCTACAGTGCTGTATCCAACACTCTACAGTGCTGTATCCAACACTCTACAGTGCTGTATCCAACACTCTACAGTGCTGTATCCAACACTACAGTGCTGTATCCAACACTCTACAGTGCTGTATCCAACACTCTACAGTGCTGTATCCATCACTCTACAGTGCTGTATCCAACACTCTACAGTGCTGTATCCAACACTCTACAGTGCTGTATCCAACACTCTACAGTGCTGTATCCAACACTACAGTGCTGTATCCAACACTACAGTGCTGTATCCATCACTCTACAGTGCTGTATCCATCACTCTACAGTGCTGTATCCAACACTACAGTGCTGTATCCAACACTCTACAGTGCTGTATCCAACACTCTACAGTGCTGTATCCAACACTCTACAGTGCTGTATCCAACACTCTACAGTGCTGTATCCATCACTCTACAGTGCTGTATCCAACACTCTACAGTGCTGTATCCAACACTCTACAGTGCTGTATCCAACACTCTACAGTGCTGTATCCAACACTCTACAGTGCTGTATCCAACACTACAGTGCTGTATCCAACACTCTACAGTGCTGTATCCAACACTCTACAGTGCTGTATCCAACACTCTACAGTGCTGTATCCAACACTACAGTGCTGTATCCAACACTACAGTGCTGTATCCAACACTCTACAGTGCTGTATCCAACACTCTACAGTGCTGTATCCAACACTACAGTGCTGTATCCAACACTACAGTGCTGTATCCAACACTACAGTGCTGTATCCAACACTACAGTGCTGTATCCAACACTACAGTGCTGTATCCAACACGTTCTGCCTCAGGTTCTGAACTTACACACTGGTATTTTTCTGGAAGTTGTGGAGTCTTGTGATAATGGACAAGATGATTGAAGGCTCCGGGGATTGAAGGCTCCGGGGATTGAAGGCTCCGGGGATTGAAGGCTCCGGGGATTGAAGGCTCCGGGGATTGAAGGCTCCGGGAATTGAAGGCTCCGGAGATTGAAGGCTCCGGAGATTGAAGGCTCCGGGGATTGAAGGCTCCGGGGATTGAAGACTCCGGGGATTGAAGACTCCGGGGATTGAAGACTCCGAGGATTGAAGACTCCGGGGATTGAAGACTCCGGGGATTGAAGACTCCGGGGATTGAAGACTCCGAGGATTGAAGACTCCGAGGATTGAAGACTCCGAGGATTGAAGACTCCGAGGATTGAGGACTCCGAGGATTGAAGACTCCGAGGATTGAAGACTCCGAGGATTTGAAGACTCCGAGGATTGAAGACTCCGAGGATTGAAGACTCCGGGGATTGAAGACTCCGAGGATTGAAGACTCCGGGGATTGAAGACTCCGAGGATTGAAGACTCCGAGGATTGAAGACTCCGGGGATTGAAGACTCCGAGGATTGAAGACTCCGGGGATTGAAGACTCCGAGGATTGAAGACTCCGAATATTGAAGACTCCGGGGATTGAAGACTCCGAGGATTGAAGACTCCGGGGGTTGAAGACTCAGAGGATTGAAGACTCCGAGGATTGAAGACTCCGGGGATTGAAGACTCCGAGGATTGAAGACTCCGAGGATTGAAGACTCCGATGATTGAAGACTCCGAGGATTGAAGACTCCGAGGATTGAAGACTCCAGGGATTGAAGACTCCGGGGATTGAAGACTCCGAGGATTGAAGACTCCGGGGATTGGAGACTCAGGGGATTGAAGACTCCGGGGATTGAAGACTCCGGGGATTGAAGACTCCGAGGATTGAAGACTCCGGGGATTGAAGACTCCGAGGATTGAAGACTCCGAGGATTGAAGACTCCGAGGATTGAAGACTCCGAGGATTGAAGACTCCGGGGATTGAAGACTCCGAGGATTGAAGACTCCGGGGATTGAAGACTCCGAGGATTGAAGACTCCGGGGATTGAAGACTCCGAGGATTGAAGACTCCGAGGATTGAAGACTCCGAGGATTGAAGACTCCGAGGATTGAAGACTCCGAGGATTGAAGACTCCGGGGATTGAAGACTCCGAGGATTGAAGACTCCGGGGATTGAAGACTCCGAGGATTGAAGACTCCGATGATTGAAGACTCCGAGGATTGAAGACTCCGGGGATTGAAGACTCCGAGGATTGAAGACTCCGTGGATTGAAGACTCCGAGGATTGAAGACTCCGGGGATTGAAGACTCCGAGGATTGAAGACTCCGGGGATTGAAGACTCCGAGGATTGAAGACTCCGAGGATTGAAGAATCCGGGGATTGAAGACTCCGAGGATTGAAGAATCCGGGGATTGAAGACTCCGAGGATTGAAGACTCCGAGGATTGAAGACTCCGAGGATTGAAGACTCCGAGGATTGAAGACTCCGAGGATTGAAGACTCCGGGGATTGAAGACTCCGAGGATTGAAGACTCCGAGGATTGAAGACTCCGAGGATTGAAGACTCCGAGGATTGAAGACTCCGAGGATTGAAGACTCCGAGGATTGAAGACTCCGAGGATTGAAGACTCCGGGGATTGGAGACTCCGAGGATTGAAGACTCCGAGGATTGAAGACTCCGGGGATTGAAGACTCCGGGGATTGAAGACTCCGAGGATTGAAGACTCCGGGGATTGAAGACTCAGGGGATTGAAGACTCCGAGGATTGAAGACTCCGAGGATTGAAGACTCCGGGGATTGAAGACTCCGAGGATTGAAGACTCCGAGGATTGAAGACTCCGGGGATTGAAGACTCCGAGGATTGAAGACTCCGAGGATTGAAGACTCCGAGGATTGAAGACTCCGAGGATTGCTTTTACTCAGGTTTTCTGGGATTTTAAAGATTGAGTTAAAGACGTGAGTCATCTTTCCACTTTCAGTTATAACATAAAACTTCTTGTTTGGGTTTGTTGTGTGGGTTTACCTGTGACTCATTTCGAGGGTTGTTTTACTTGCCTTTTGACCGCCTGGTCAAGTAGGCTGTTTGTGCTAGGAGCCAAGAAGTCTGCAACAGCCGTCACAACACGGCTGAGTGGACACTTACATCAGGAAACTATATATATATATATATATATATATATATATATATATATATATATATATAGTATCATTGTTACTTGGTTATTTGTCTGCTAATGATCCTTGGAACTGTTAATTAACAGATAATTCAGATGTAATTAAATTCTTTACAACGAGGTTTTAATTATCTTTTGCTCAATACTGCTTTTGTTAGCAGAGTCTCCTCAGGGGAAGTGTGCCTTGATGTTGGTGAAGTGTGCCTTGATGTTGAAGTGAGCCTTGATGTTGGTGAAGTGTGCCTTGATGTTGAAGTGTGCCTTGATGTTGAAGAGTGCCTTGATGTTGGTGAAGAGTGCCTTGATGTTGAAGTGAGCCTTGATGTTGGTGAAGTGTGCCTTGATGTTGAAGTGTGCCTTGATGTTGAAGAGTGCCTTGATGTTGAAGAGTGCCTTGATGTTGAAGTGTGCCTTGATGTTGAAGTGTGCCTTGATGTTGGTGAAGAGTGCCTTGATGTTGAAGTGTGCTTTGATGTTGAAGAGTGCCTTGATGTTGGTGAAGAGTGCCTTGATGTTGAAGTGTGCTTTGATGTTGAAGAGTGCCTTGATGTTGGTGAAGAGTGCCTTGATGTTGAAGTGTGCTTTGATGTTGAAGAGTGCCTTGATGTTGGTGAAGAGTGCCTTGATGTTGAAGTGTGCTTTGATGTTGAAGAGTGCCTTGATGTTGGTGAAGAGTGCCTTGATGTTGAAGTGTGCCTTGATGTTGAAGAGTGCCTTGATGTTGGTGAAGAGTGCCTTGATGTTGAAGTGTGCTTTGATGTTGAAGAGTGCCTTGATGTTGAAGAGTGCCTTGATGTTGAAGTGTGCTTTGATGTTGGTGAAGTGCCTTGATGCTGAAGTGTGCCTTGATGTTGGTGAAGTGTGCCTTGATGTTGAAGAGTGCCTTGATGTTGGTGAAGAGTGCCTTGATGTTGGTGAAGAGTGCCTTGATGTTGAAGTGTGCCTTGATGTTGAAGTGTGCCTTGATGTTGAAGTGTGCCTTGATGTTGAAGTGTGCCTTGATGTTGGTAAAGAGTGCCTTGATGTTGAAGTGTGCCTAGATGTTGAAGAGTGCCTTGATGTTGAAGTGTGCCTTGATGTTGAAGTGTGCCTTGATGTTGGTGAGTGCCTTGTTGAAGTGTGCCTTGATGTTGAAGAGTTCCTTGATGTTGAAGTGTGCCTTGATGTTGGTGAATGCCTTTATGTTGAAGTGTGCCTTGATGTTGAAGAGTGCCTTGATGTAGGCGAAGTGTGTCTTGATGTAGCCGAAGTTTCTTGATGGAGAAGTATGCCTTGATGTTGAAGTGTTTCTTGATGGTGAAGAGTGCCTTGATGAAGTGTGCCTTGATGTTGAAGAGTGTTTTAATGTTGAAGTGTGCCTTGATGTTGGCGAAGAGTGCCTTGATGGTGAAGAGTGCCTTGATGTTGGTGAAGAGTGCCTTGATGTTGGTGAAGAGTGCCTTATGTTGAAGTGTGCCTTGATGTTGAAGTGTGCTTTTATGAATTATACCTTGATGAAGTGTGCTTTGATGTTGGTTGAGATTGCCTTGATGTTGGTGAAGAGTGCTTTGATGTTGAAGTGTACCTTGATGTTGGCTAAGAGTGCCTTGATGTTGGTCAAGATTGCCATGATGCTGAGTGCCTTGATGTTGAAGAGTGCCTTGATGTTGGTGAAGTGTGCCTTGATGAAGAGTGCCTTGATGTTGAAGAGTGCCTTGATGTTGAAGTGTGCCTTGATGTTGAAGTGTGCCTTGATGTTGGTGAAAAGTGCCTTGATGTTGGCGAAGTGTGCCTTGATGTAGATGAACAGTGCCTTGATGTTGGTGAAGTGTGCCTTGATGAAGGATGCCTTGATGTAGATGAACAGTGCCTTGATGTTGGTGAAAGGTGCCTTGTAGATGAACAGTGCTTTGATGTAGGTGAAGTGTGCCTTGATGGTGAAGGGTGCCTTGATTCAAGGAACTGGAGGTTCCTACCCACTTGATGTAGGTGAAGTGTGCCTTGATGGTGAAGGGTGCCTTGATTCAAGGAACTGGAGGTTCCTACCCACTTGATGTAGGTGAAGTGTGCCTTGATGGTGAAGGGTGCCTTGATTCAAGGAACTGGAGGTTCCTACCCACTTGATGTAGGTGAAGTGTGCCTTGATGGTGAAGGGTGCCTTGATTCAAGGAACTGGAGGTTCCTACCCACTTGATGTAGGTGAAGTGTGCCTTGATGGTGAAGGGTGCCTTGATTCAAGGAACTGGAGGTTCCTACCCACTTGATGTAGGTGAAGTGTGCCTTGATGGTGAAGGGTGCCTTGATTCAAAGAACTGGAGGTTCCTACCCACTTGATGTAGGTGAAGTGTGCCTTGATGGTGAAGGGTGCCTTGATTCAAGGAACTGGAGGTTCCTACCCACTTGATGTAGGTGAAGTGTGCCTTGATGGTGAAGGGTGCCTTGATTCAAGGAACTGGAGGTTCCTACCCACTTGATGTAGGTGAAGTGTGCCTTGATGGTGAAGGGTGCCTTGATTCAAGGAACTGGAGGTTCCTACCCACTTGATGTAGGTGAAGTGTGCCTTGATGGTGAAGGGTGCCTTGATTCAAGGAACTGGAGGTTCCTACCCAGTTGATGTAGGTGAAGTGTGCCTTGATGGTGAAGGGTGCCTTGATTCAAGGAACTGGAGGTTCCTACCCACTTGATGTAGGTGAAGTGTGCCTTGATGGTGAAGGGTGCCTTGATTCAAGGAACTGGAGGTTCCTACCCACTTGATGTAGGTGAAGTGTGCCTTGATGGTGAAGGGTGCCTTGATTCAAGGAACTGGAGGTTCCTACCCACTTGATGTAGGTGAAGTGTGCCTTGATGAAGGGTGCCTTGATTCAAGGAACTGGAGGTTCCTACCCACTTGATGTAGGTGAAGTGTGCCTTGATGGTGAAGGGTGCCTTGATTCAAGGAACTGGAGGTTCCTACCCACTTGATGTAGGTGAAGTGTGCCTTGATGGTGAAGGGTGCCTTGATTCAAGGAACTGGAGGTTCCTACCCACTTGATGTAGGTGAAGTGTGCCTTGATGGTGAAGGGTGCCTTGATTCAAAGAACTGGAGGTTCCTACCCACTTGATGTAGGTGAAGTGTGCCTTGATGGTGAAGGGTGCCTTGATTCAAGGAACTGGAGGTTCCTACCCAGTTGATGTAGGTGAAGTGTGCCTTGATGGTGAAGGGTGCCTTGATTCAAGGAACTGGAGGTTCCTACCCACTTGATGTAGGTGAAGTGTGCCTTGATGGTGAAGGGTGCCTTGATTCAAGGAACTGGAGGTTCCTACCCACTTGATGTAGGTGAAGTGTGCCTTGATGGTGAAGGGTGCCTTGATTCAAGGAACTGGAGGTTCCTACCCACTTGATGTAGGTGAAGTGTGCCTTGATGAAGGGTGCCTTGATTCAAGGAACTGGAGGTTCCTACCCACTTGATGTAGGTGAAGTGTGCCTTGATGGTGAAGGGTGCCTTGATTCAAGGAACTGGAGGTTCCTACCCACTTGATGTAGGTGAAGTGTGCCTTGATGGTGAAGGGTGCCTTGATTCAAGGAACTGGAGGTTCCTACCCACTTGATGTAGGTGAAGTGTGCCTTGATGGTGAAGGGTGCCTTGATTCAAGGAACTGGAGGTTCCTACCCACTTGATGTAGGTGAAGTGTGCCTTGATGGTGAAGGGTGCCTTGATTCAAGGAACTGGAGGTTCCTACCCACTTGATGTAGGTGAAGTGTGCCTTGATGGTGAAGGGTGCCTTGATTCAAGGAACTGGAGGTTCCTACCCACTTGATGTAGGTGAAGTGTGCCTTGATGGTGAAGGGTGCCTTGATTCAAGGAACTGGAGGTTCCTACCCACTTGATGTAGGTGAAGTGTGCCTTGATGGTGAAGGGTGCCTTGATTCAAGGAACTGGAGGTTCCTACCCACTTGATGTAGGTGAAGTGTGCCTTGATGGTGAAGGGTGCCTTGATTCAAGGAACTGGAGGTTCCTACCCACTTGATGTAGGTGAAGTGTGCCTTGATGGTGAAGGGTGCCTTGATTCAAGGAACTGGAGGTTCCTACCCACTTGATGTAGGTGAAGTGTGCCTTGATGGTGAAGGGTGCCTTGATTCAAGGAACTGGAGGTTCCTACCCACTTGATGTATGTGAAGTGTGCCTTGATGGTGAAGGGTGCCTTGATTCAAGGAACTGGAGGTTCCTACCCACTTCCCGGCGCTGTTTTGACCTTTATGGGTTTAGCATTTCTCCACGAATATAATAATAACCAAGTGAATAATGAAAGTTTTTGTGTGTTAGTGGAGAGGTGAGTAATGACAGCTGAGAGAGAGAGAGAGAGAGAGAGAGAGAGAGAGAGAATACAGCAGGAAGAAAGTAAGGGAGGTTGTAGTCAAGTTGAGAGAGAGAGATAATACAGCAGGAAGAAAGTAAGGAAGGTTGTAGTCAAGTTGAGAGAGAGAAAGAGAGATAATACAGCAGGAAGAAAGTAAGGAAGGTTGTAGTCAAGTTGAGAGAGAGAAAGAGAGATAATACAGCAGGAAGAAAGTAAGGAAGGTTGTAGTCAAGTTGAGAGAGAGAAAGAGAGATAATACAGCAGGAAGAAAGTAAGGAAGGTTGTAGTCAAGTTGAGAGAGAGAAAGAGAGATAATACAGCAGGAAGAAAGTAAGGAAGGTTGTAGTCAAGTTGAGAGAGAGAGAGAGAGAGAGAGAGAGAGAATACAGCAGCAAGAAAGTAAGGAAGGTTGTAGTCAAGTTGAGAGAGAAAGAGAGAGAGAGAATACAGCAGGAAGAAAGTAAGGAAGGTTGTAGTCAAGTTGAGAGAGAGAGAGAGAGAGAGATAATACAGCAGGAAGAAAGCAAGGGAGGTTGTAGTCAAGTTGAGAGAGAAAGAGAGAGAGATAATACAGCAGGAAGAAAGTAAGGAAGGTTGTAGTCAAGTTGAGAGAGAGAGAGAGAGAGAGAGAGATAATACAGCAGGAAGAAAGTAAGGAAGGTTGTAGTCAAGTTGAGAGAGAAAGAGAGAGAGATAATACAGCAGCAAGAAAGCAAGGGAGGTTGTAGTCAAGTTGAGAGAGAAAGAGAGAGAGATAATACAGCAGGAAGAAAGTAAGGAAGGTTGTAGTCAAGTTGAGAGAGAGAGAGAGAGAGAGAGATAATACAGCAGGAAGAAAGTAAGGAAGGTTGTAGTCAAGTTGAGAGAGAGAAAGAGAGATAATACAGCAGGAAGAAAGTAAGGAAGGTTGTAGTCAAGTTAAGAGAGAGAGAGAGAGAGATAATACAGCAGCAAGAAAGTAAGGAAGGTTGTAGTCAAGTTGAGAGAGAGAAAGAGAGATAATACAGCAGCAAGAAAGCAAGGGAGGTTGTAGTCAAGTTGAGAGAGAGAGAGAGAGAGAGAGAGAGAGATAATACAGCAGGAAGAAAGTAAGGAAGGTTGTAGTCAAGTTGAGAGAGAGAAAGAGAGATAATACAGCAGGAAGAAAGTAAGGAAGGTTGTAGTCAAGTTGAGAGAGAGAAAGAGAGATAATACAGCAGGAAGAAAGTAAGGAAGGTTGTAGTCAAGTTGAGAGAGAGAAAGAGAGATAATACAGCAGGAAGAAAGTAAGGAAGGTTGTAGTCAAGTTGAGAGAGAGAGAGAGAGAGAGAGAGAGAGAGAGAGAGAGAGAGAATACAGCAGCAAGAAAGTAAGGAAGGTTGTAGTCAAGTTGAGAGAGAGAGAGAGAGAGAGAGAGAGATAATACAGCAGCAAGAAAGCAAGGGAGGTTGTAGTCAAGTTGAGAGAGAAAGAGAGAGAGAGAATACAGCAGGAAGAAAGTAAGGAAGGTTGTAGTCAAGTTGAGAGAGAGAGATAATACAGCAGGAAGAAAGCAAGGGAGGTTGTAGTCAAGTTGAGAGAGAAAGAGAGAGAGATAATACAGCAGGAAGAAAGTAAGGAAGGTTGTAGTCAAGTTGAGAGAGAGAGAGAGAGATAATACAGCAGCAAGAAAGTAAGGAAGGTTGTAGTCAAGTTGAGAGAGAGAGAGAGAGATAATACAGCAGCAAGAAAGCAAGGGAGGTTGTAGTCAAGTTGAGAGAGAGAGAGAGAGAGAATACAGCAGCAAGAAAGCAAGGGAGGTTGTAGTCAAGTTGAGAGAGAGAGAGAGATAATACAGCAGCAAGAAAGTAAGGAAGGTTGTAGTCAAGTTGAGAGAGAGAGAGAGATAATACAGCAGGAAGAAAGTAAGGGAGGTTGTAGTCAAGTTGAGAGAGAGAAAGAGAGATAATACAGCAGGAAGAAAGTAAGGAAGGTTGTAGTCAAGTTGAGAGAGAGAGAGAGATAATACAGCAGCAAGAAAGTAAGGAAGGTTGTAGTCAAGTTGAGAGAGAGAGATAATACAGCAGGAAGAAAGTAAGGGAGGTTGTAGTCAAGTTGAGAGAGAGAAAGAGAGATAATACAGCAGGAAGAAAGTAAGGAAGGTTGTAGTCAAGTTGAGAGAGAGAAAGAGAGATAATACAGCAGGAAGAAAGTAAGGAAGGTTGTAGTCAAGTTGAGAGAGAGAAAGAGAGATAATACAGCAGCAAGAAAGCAAGGGAGGTTGTAGTCAAGTTGAGAGAGAGAGAGAGAGAGAGAGAGATAATACAGCAGGAAGAAAGTAAGGAAGGTTGTAGTCAAGTTGAGAGAGAGAAAGAGAGATAATACAGCAGGAAGAAAGTAAGGAAGGTTGTAGTCAAGTTGAGAGAGAGAGAGAGATAGAGAGATAATACAGCAGGAAGAAAGTAAGGAAGGTTGTAGTCAAGTTGAGAGAGAGAAAGAGAGATAATACAGCAGGAAGAAAGTAAGGAAGGTTGTAGTCAAGTTGAGAGAGAGAAAGAGAGATAATACAGCAGGAAGAAAGTAAGGAAGGTTGTAGTCAAGTTGAGAGAGAGAAAGAGAGATAATACAGCAGGAAGAAAGTAAGGAAGGTTGTAGTCAAGTTGAGAGAGAGAAAGAGAGATAATACAGCAGGAAGAAAGTAAGGAAGGTTGTAGTCAAGTTGAGAGAGAGAAAGAGAGATAATACAGCAGGAAGAAAGTAAGGAAGGTTGTAGTCAAGTTGAGCAACATGGCTCCTGTATTAAAGACGTGTTGGCCTTGTGCAAGTTGCTGGAGTCTTAGTTCTGCTTACCTCTTGTCTCCCATCCTCCTACTCTCCCATCTCCCACTATCCTCCCCAGCCTCCCACAACATACTGCCCTCCCAAGCTATTATAATTTACACCTTTCCTCACCATCCTCCCTTCGTACCTTTTCCTATCATTGTTCCACTCACTTTATTCCGTCTTTATGTTCCTATCTTTCCTATTCCTACTCTTCATCATATTCTCATCTTACTCCCTCCTCCTTTCTCCTTCACTCTTACTTTTTCCTACCAGGTCCACCTTTCCTACCGTTTCTTCCATTCTATTGTTTTTCATTATATAGTGTTTATCATCCCTCACTCCTTGTCATTGTTATTCGTTCGGTTTTTCACTCATTGTGGTTTAGTAACCGTTGTTATTGTTTGTGTTTCATATCGAACCCAAAATCAGATAAATGGTATTAGCTTCCATCTTACCGACACTATCCAGAGGTTATAATATGTCTGGTTACTTTATGTGAGTAGTATTGATCGACAGACACTTCCTGCGGTTGTATTTGTTTATACCACCACCTCTGTTTTGCAGCATTTCAAGCTTTTAATGTGTTGATTGCAACACGAAAGGCCAGGAGCTATCATTCAGCTCTCTCCATGGTTGTTTTGCATCTTGCATCGCTTGTTCGCGATTTTTACATAAATAGGCATCAGTATATACTGCTAGATGAGCCCGGGAATCAAACCAAGGTCTTTTTGGTGGGGAGCTGAACGCTGTTTAGGGTGAATTTTTTTGATAAGGCTAAGAAAATTAATTTGAAAGCATGTTTGGAAGGAGCACAAATGTTGAAGGTAGAGAGAGAGAGCAGCAGCAGATGTAACATGGTAAACTTTAACTAATATTGTCTTATTTTATTGCACATCAATAATTTGTGAGGGTGAGCGACGGTGTGAATAATTTACCAGGACGTGTGTGTGTGTGTGTGCTGGTTACTGCTGCTGACTGTTACTGCTCCTGCTGCTGACTGTTACTGCTCCTGCTACTGCCGCTGCTGACTTGTTACTGTTGCTGCTGCTGACTGTTACTGCTCCTGCTACTGCCACTGCTGACTTGTTACTGTTGCTGCTGCTGACTGTTACTGCTCCTGCTACTGCCGCTGCTGACTTGTTACTGTTGCTGCTGCTGACTGTTACTGCTGCTGCTACTGCCGCTGCTGACTTGTTACTGTTGATGCTGCTGACTGTTACTGCTGCTGCTACTGCCGCTGCTGACTTGTTACTGTTGCTGCTGCTGACTGTTACTGCTCCTGCTACTGCCGCTGCTGACTTGTTACTGTTGATGCTGCTGACTGTTACTGCTGCTGCTACTGCCGCTGCTGACTTGTTACTGTTGATGCTGCTGACTGTTACTGCTCCTGCTACTGCCGCTGCTGACTTGTTATTGTTGATGCTGCTGACTGTTACTGCTCCTGCTACTGCCACTACCGACTTGTTACTGTTGCTGCTGCTGACTGTTACTGCTCCTGCTACTGCCACTACCGACTTGTTACTGTTGCTGCTGCTGACTGTTACTGCTCCTGCTACTGCCGCTACCGACTTGTTACTGTTGATGCTGCTGACTGTTACTGCTCCTGCTACTGCCGCTGCTGACTTGTTACTGTTGATGCTGCTGACTGTTACTGCTCCTGCTACTGCCGCTACCGACTTGTTACTGTTGATGCTGCTGACTGTTACTGCTCCTGCTACTGCCACTGCTGACTTGTTACTGTTGATGCTGCTGACTGTTACTGCTCCTGCTACTGCCGCTACCGACTTGTTACTGTTGATGCTGCTGACTGTTACTGCTCCTGCTACTGCCGCTACCGACTTGTTACTGTTGATGCTGCTGACTGTTACTGCTCCTGCTACTGCCGCTGCTGACTTGTTACTGTTGATGCTGCTGACTGTTACTGCTGCTGCTACTGCCGCTGCTGACTTGTTACTGTTGCTGCTGCTGACTGTTACTGCTCCTGCTACTGCCGCTACCGACTTGTTACTGTTGATGCTGCTGACTGTTACTGCTCCTGCTACTGCCGCTGCTGACTTGTTACTGTTGATGCTGCTGACTGTTACTGCTCCTGCTACTGCCGCTGCTGACTTGTTACTGTTGCTGCTGCTGACTGTTACTGCTCCTGCTACTGCCGCTACCGACTTGTTACTGTTGATGCTGCTGACTGTTACTGCTCCTGCTACTGCCGCTGCTGACTTGTTACTGTTGATGCTGCTGACTGTTACTGCTCCTGCTACTGCCGCTGCTGACTTGTTACTGCTGCTGCTGCTGACTGTTGTTACTGCTGCTGCTGCTGTTGACTGTTGCTACTGCTGCTGCTGCTGCTGCTGACTGTTGTTACTGCTGCTGCTGCTGACTGTTGTTACTGCTCCTGCTACTGCCACTGCCGACTTGTTACTGCTGCTGCTGACTGTTGTTACTGCTCCTGCTACTGCCGCTGCCGACTTGTTACTGCTGCTGACTGTTGTTACTACTCCTGCTACTGCCGACTTGTTACTGCTGCTGCTGCTGACTGTTGTTACTGCTCCTGCTACTGCCACTGCCGACTTGTTACTGCTGCTGCTGCTGACTGTTGTTACTGCTCCTGCTACTGCCACTGCCGACTTGTTACTGCTGCTGACTGTTGTTACTGCTCCTGCTACTGCCACTACCGACTTGTTACTGCTGCTGCTGCTGACTGTTGTCACTGCTGCTGCTGACTTGTTTCTGCTACTACTGACTTGTTACTGCTGACTTTTTCTGCTGCTGACTGTTGTTACTGCTGCTGACTTGTTACTGCTGCTGCTGCACTTGCTGACTGTTGATGCTGTTACTCCTGCTGTCGCTGCTTCAATTTTGTTGCTTCTGTTGCCACTGCTGCTGTTAACTGCTGTTACTGCTGCTTCTGTTACTATTGTGCCCATATTAGGTGTTGTGTATACACCTGGTCAACAGAGTCTGCCTGGAGTGCCACGTGTGCTCACACCTGGTCAACACCGTGTGCATCTGGTCAATATTTTTACTCTCCCTCTGTTCTCTATTCTTTTTTATCGCACCTAAACCAAATATTAGCATTACTTGCACACGGTCTCAGATACTCTCCCCAGTGTTTAAGAGATGCACACCTTGTAGAAGGAAGACCTTGCAAAACGAACACCTTATAAGAGGCTCCAAGAGGTAGACATTGCATGGAGCATGTGTCTGAGGAGCACATCTCTCCGTGTGTTGCAACTGTGCTCAAGATACAACAGCAATAGTATGTAGAATGACACGACAGTGAACCGTCATGTTACTGGAGCAGGTCGCATCTGAGGTCTCTCTCTCTCTCTCTCTCTCTCTCTCTCTCTCTCTCTCTCTCTCTCTCTCTCTCTCTGTGGGTGTATAGCAGCAGCTTCTGATTGATGGCCCCCTAAGGTCTAACCACTACCCGATAAGGGTACCAGTAGTGGAGAGAGAGAGAGAGAGAATATCACTATGCACTTAAAGTTTGAGGTAAGAAGGGCAGATATTTCTTGTAAAGATTCCAGTCTAAACTCCACACTTCTCGTGTGGAAAGATTATGGTAAGGAGTATTATCTTTCCTTTTCATATTTTTTTTTCCAATTGTCGTTGCTTTTCACGTGCCATTTCGTTCATCCACCTCTTTTTCTTCTCAGGTTTTCCAAAGGAAATTAGGCCACTCTTTTGCAGTTAGCCAGTCAGCCTGGTTGACCAGGCTTTTGCTGTTAGCGGCTCGCTGACATTACATACTGGAATGAGAGGTGTGGGAGGAAGTGTAAAATAAAGCCAGTGAATATTAGGGGTACCGTGGGTACAATAAGAGAACATAGTGTCAACATCCGTGGTCCCACATTATTCAACCCAGTGAATATTAGGGGTACCGTGGGTACAATAAGAGAACATAGTGTCAACATCCGTGGTCCCACATTATTCAACCCAGTGAATATTAGGGGTACCGTGGGTACAATAAGAGAACATAGTGTCAACATCCGTGGTCCCAGATGGGGAATCTTATTGAGGAAATGTTTCACCAGTCAGTGGCTTCTTCAGTCCAAAACAGAGAATAACAGTGGAAGATAGTTTGAGGTAATCAGTCCCTCAGCCTGGAATCGATATGTTTAGTCTATCATTAGACAAGTATCTTTACCAGGTGCCAGATCAACCAGCTGTGATGGATATGTGGGACAACAGGCCTCCAGCAGCAACAGCCTAATGTACCAAACAAGCAACAGATATGCCTGGCCCAAGACTGACCTGTGGGGGTAGAAAAAACTCAAGAAATAACTCTGTAAATAACATCACAGCCTGGTTGATCTAGTATTTGGCGTAGTAGTGATGCAGTTATTTTCCACTTAAAAATATCTACACTTGTTCCCGTAATATTTCTGTTCCCGTAATATTTCTGTTCCCGTAATATTTCTGTTCCCGTAATATTTCTGATGTCTCGTGTCATTGTGAATCAATTTCTTCGTTATCACAGTATACTAGATAAAGTCTAAGATCTGGATGGGTTCTAAAGTTTCTTAGCTAAGTGTATCTTCGCCTCTTATTGTGGGTATTTTGACAAGTAAGTTAATTGAATACCCAGGTAATCAGAAGGCCAAAGTTATATTCACCAGAGATTTGTATCTTTTGTGTATAATTACCTGGAGTTTACCTGTAGAGGGTTTCGGGGGTCATCGCCCCCGCGGCCCGGTCTGAGAACAGGCTTGAATTTTGTGTCAATACCTATTTTGGAGTACCCTTGACTGGTGTTGTACAGGGTGACATTTAGCCTTAATGACCCTCGTGTAGTAGACAGGGTTTAAACCCAATAAAACAGAAGGCCTAGTCCAGATCCAGGCCACAGGAGCGGTAATCCCAGAAACCATAAGCAGGCAGCTGGTGCAGCTTAAGTAAGGAGTAATTTCAGTGTGCAGGTGTGGAAGTAGAGCCTTCAGGAGTATTTCCTGTTGTTAATTATGATATGTTTGCTCTTGTTAGTACACTCTCAGGCTTTTTACGTTTTCCCAATAATTAGCTGCCCCAGTGAACGTTCTCTCTACATTCCCTGGATTACCATCCGTTCGTCTGGACTCTGGATCCAAGCAAGCGGAACTGCACTTATGTGGATGAAAGTGTATGGATATGCGTTTTTAGTGCTTTCAGATGAACGTAAATAATAACAGTGATTAATAATCATAATAATGCAACACCTTGCGAGTAACAACACTAGTGTATTATATACGTATCAACAATACAGTATAGTGTATTATATACACAAATATTTTACGATTTACCACTTGGTTTGTAGTTTTGAGGACTACGGTGCTCTTCACCAAGGCTGAGGGACAGATTACCTCATCTTTTGTAGTATAGTGGACCCCCGCATAACGATTACCTCCGAATGCGACCAATTATGTAAGTGTATTTATGTAAGTGCGTTTGTACGTGTATGTTTGGTGGTCTGAAATGGACTAATCTACTTCACAATATTCCTTATGGGAACAAATTTGGTCAGTACTGGCACCTGAACTTACTTCTGGAGTGAAAAAATATCGTTAACCGGGGGTTCACTGTATATCCACACTGTCCTTGTACTGATAAAGCCACTGGTGGGCGAAACGTCTACAAGTATACGCGGATGCTGCACCTGTGTGTAATTCCTCAGCTTGAAAATTGCATGTAGATTGGAAGTCATCTTGCCAGGTGGTAAGGTTACTGGTGTGGTAGACCAGGTTGT